>NC_142361.1:28983675-29218675 GCF_059441175.1 Urocampus carinirostris
ATAGAATAATTCATGTTAGCACTACTTAAGGGAACCTATACTTACAAAATTCGTAGTGCAATGCATCTTTTTAAAAACATTTTTCTTGTAGGAGATGTAAATAGAAATTTCGAGATTTGTGGACCGATAGAACTTGTAAATGAACACGTATTTTAACTCCCATTGAAAGTCACTTTGCTGGGATTACATATTTGTACACATTTCCAAGCAGTCGTAGAAGTAGTTGCTATTGAATGTCATCCGCCATGTACTCTGTTTGACATTTTTGTTGTTGCCGGTGCTTCACTGCATGTCAGCAGGCAATACTTCCTGTTTTTGTTCTAGGAGATAAGAATTTGACCTAAATGTTAAGTATGTCTCATTTCCCTGAAATTGACATTTGGTTGGAGATGAGTGCCACACTGAAAATAAATATTAATGATCATAAAGTCGGGATTTTTGTTAGAACGACGAATCTTAAATAAGTGGTTTAGCTCACAAGACTTATCTATAATTTATCTATGTATTGATTCATACATATACAAATGTGCATGTCTATTTAAGTATTGATTAAATAAGAAAAAAAAGTTACAAAAAATAATGATAATAAATAAATGTTCATTCTTTGATAAATAAGGTCAGTTCCATTGTTAATCCCCACTACCCCCAAATGCCCATGTTTATCCAACTATAAATGTATGTATCATAAAATATACCTTATTTTGGAAAATATACTGAATATTTTTAAGAAAATAAACCATACTTTTTTTTAGTTTTTTTTGGGGTTAAATTTACTAATAATATATATATTTTTTATAATTCTTGTATAAGTATTTTAGGTTGTTTTTCTAATGTAAGCATGATAATGGATTTTTTATTTGTTTATTATTCATTATTTATTATTATTTTAAAGTATTCTTTGAGATTTTTCTTAAATTTTAGCATAATCTTACAAATGTCAAATATATTATGCGGTAAGTATTTTTTATTGAGTATTTTAAGAAATATTTACTATTATTAGTTGATTATTAGTGTAATATTATGAATCAGAAATAATAATAATTATATATATATATATATATATATATATATGTATAAATATATTTCTAAGAATATATATATATATATATAAAAATATATATGTAAGAATATATAAGTATATAAATATATGTATGTATATAACTTGTCATTATTAAGCATATTCAAAGTTTTTATAGTACCATGCTAATGAGTTATTCATCATTATGTATTATTATTATTATTATTATTTTAAAGTATTCTTTGAGATTTTATTAAATTTTAGCATAATCTTACAAATGTCAAATATATTACGCGGTAAGTATTTTTTATTAAGTATTTTAAGAAATATTTACTATTATTAGTGTAATATTATTAATCAGAAATAACAATAATTATATATGTATATACATATATTTCTGGTCTGGTTAATATGTAAGAATATATATATAAGTATATAAATATATGTATGTATATAACTTGTCATTATTAAGCATAATCAAAGTTTTTATAGTACCATTAACAATAACATGCAAATGACTCTTGCTTCTTGGGGTTACAAATATCAAATACATTTATTTTAAATACATAAAGAAATTATCTCAATTATTTTCCATTAAAATGTGTGTTTTTCTTTTCAGTGTGGCCCTGGTACCCTTATCAAAATACCAATGAACAACAATTTTGGCACAGTTGTGAAAAGCATGCAGATTAGTCAACGTTTTTTTCAAAGTTATCGTAGACCCTTCAATATTCCGAAAGCCCTTAAAATGACCATGTGCACTTTAAATGTGACTTTAGTGGTCTGTCCCTTGTGTATTGACTGTGTGGAACTGCAAAAATGGTCACTTACTCACACTAGATTACTGACCTCTCTCTCTGAAGTGCAACAAGGATGAATAGAATGGGCCCAGGTATGCAAGTTAACCATTCTGCATGACTTGGTAACCTTGACGTTCCATCGTAAACGCGCCTGCAAGGGACGCGCTTACTATGCGGGGAGTTTGCTTTTATTTATGACCTTCACCTCCAAAAAATTGTTTAAGATGCGCCTTATTTTCCATTTTTGGCTTGAAAGCAAACATTGCTGCCTCTCCTTCCTCCACTTCCTCACCCGCCATCTCTGCAATGCATGACGTTGACACGCTTGCTTTTTTTTACGTTTTTCTGTCATCTCTTGTGGCTTTGTTGTGCTATCTATCGCTCCCTTTTATCATTTCCTCAGAATTTTGCATTGTGTGAGAGGGCTGTGTGTTTTTTTTTTTTCTTTTAATCGTTGCTGGTAGCATTAATGCGACTCGTGTAGTATTGGCCGCGTTAATGAAAAACACAGAGGTGGGTTGAGTAGTGAAAAATTTTACTCATTTTAAAGTACTACAACTTCAGAATAATATTACTCAAGTATAAGTAAAAGTAGTCATCCAAATACTTGTTTGAGTGAAAGTAAAAAAGTACTGGGGGGAAAATTACTCAAGTAGTGAGTAACTGTAGCTGCATCATATTTATTAGTTTGTTTGTTTTTTCAGATCATCAAATGATCAAAGTCCATCCAATATACAAAAATACATTGAATTTGAAAGTGGAAAAATATAATCAACATTTGATTGGTTAAACATGGTAGAGCTTGCTGGAGTTCTGCATCAAAATTAATGTCCCTTAGCAGAGACAGACAGACGTGTATTTACGTGGAGGGGATTTATTAAGTAACGAAGTAACAACTTCAATGTTGCCTAATGTAGCGGGGTAAAAGTACCGTTTTTTCTTCAAATTTTTTTTTTCAAGTAAAAGTGTTGGGGTTTAAAAATACTCCCCCGAAGTACAAAATGTCCCAAAACTTACTGGAGTAAATGAAACGGAGTAAATGTACACCATTACTACCCACCTCTGGAAAAAATATTAGTTACATGTGCTGGTTACTTCGCGGAGAAAACAGAGATGTCCAAAAGTCCATCCAGTATACAAAAAAATACGTTGAATTTGAAAGTGGAAAAATATAATCAACATTTGATTGGTTAAACATGGTAGAGCCTGCTGGAGTTCTGCATCAAAATTTATGTCCCTTAGCAGAGACAGACAGACATGTATTTATGTGGAGGGGATTTATTAAGTAACGAAGTAACAACTTCAATGTTACCTTATGTAGCGGAGTAAAAGTACTGTTTTTTCTTCAATTATTTTTTTTCAAGTAAAAGTGTTGGGGTTTAAAAATACTCCCCTAAGTACACAATGTCCCAAACTTACTGGAGTAAATGAAACTGAGTAAATGTACACCATTACTACCCACCTCTGGAAAAAATATTAGTTACATGTGCTGGTTACTTCGCTGAAAACAGAGATGTCCAAATGTACTGCCCGTGATCCAATTTTTTCCTGAACCCCCCCAGAGCCTCTGTCCTAAAATGTACAATAAGTGGCCCGCCAGTAATGTTGAATGCAGTATGCAGTTGAATGAGAATTTTAGCCCAACCCAGTTCCAACATAGTAACTGTAAATTAAAAAAAAGAAAGTTGACTGTGAGGGCCGCCACTTCCAGGACAAGTAAAAAAATTGGAGTATTTTTCACAGTTATCCGAAACAATTGCATCTGCCTAATTTGCCGAGAGGCTGTGGCTTTTTAAAGAATATAACATCAAGGACCACTGCTAGACGAAACATGCTGACTACAAAAAGATAACTGGATATAACGATGTGAAAAGGTGAAGCAACTGTAAGCTTTTTTAACAGCGCAGCAGCACTTTTTCACGAGACCCTTTGAGTCAAATGAAAACGCAAAAAGGCGAGCTACGAGGTTGTGACGCTAATCGCCAAGCACCGCAAACCTTTCACAGAGGGTGAATTTAATAAATACTGTTTAGAGAAAAACGTACCATTTTAATCTGAAAGTAGCTATCTAGTTACAAAGTACTGTGCATACTCTCATAGAAGCTCATCCCCTAAAAAGGCATTGAAATAGCTACGTAACAAAATCAATACAAGTTACACCAACCTCTGTAAACAGTAAAGCCTTTATATTTCTTCACTTGTGCAATCTTGAGAGTTTGCAAATGGACACATAGACCATAAAACGAAAATATTTTTGGAGCCACAAAAAAATAAAAAACCTTATATACTGTAAGCCTTCTAAGAAAGGAAACACATAATGTATTTATAATTAATTTGAAAACGTTAAGAATGTGTCCTGCTTGCTTCTACAGAAACCATATAGTTTTGCATTATCAAACATTTTTGAAAAAGCACAAGGCAGCCACAAGGGAGCGCCAAACTATCACATGTGGGTCAAAATTAAGTTTACGTCCAACTTGGCGATAGAAAGGATATTCTTCTGTCTTTTTTGACCATCTGCAGTTGCTTTTGCGGGTCCAGAGTGTTTTGCTGACATGCTGGCTTTTAGAGAAACGTAAAAATTGAAATGTTTTGCGCGATTATAATATAGGTTCGTCAAGTATTTTTACGTAAGTGTCATTGACACGCAGGTAGACAAGCAGGGCAAGCAGCTATTTAGTCAATAAGAATGCAGAACACAATGCACAATGAAAATCCGCAAAGTAGCAAAACCGTGATAAGTAAACCACACCAAGGGATTGCAAACATAATTTTTCAAATCAAAAGGCCAAAATTCATAAAAACTTTACCTTAGATTCTGTGGTCACAGTTGCCCCATTGATTTTGCTGTTAAGCCACGCCCCTCACTACACCCTAGCATTCTCTACTGGTGACACACAACCAAATATCCGCACATAAGCTGACTACCTGAACGAAGTATTTTATACATTTTAAATGTAGCTAAAATTGCGAGTATGTAAATTAGGGAAAATATCTGCATGAGGAGAAATTCAATGATCTCGAACTCTGCTTGAAACAGCACCATCACGTCTGGATTTCGCTCTATTTTTGAGGTTCATATAATAGTACTCACCCATTACTGCTGGCAAAACAAGGATTGTATGTGTCAATACAAGTGATGCAAAATAATTTGATATGTGCATTTAATGAATAACACTGTAACACCCAACGTAGTAATGACTTGAGTTACAAAGTTCTGATACTAATGCGTTACAATACTCGTTTCAGAGAAAACTAATTGAACTTGTTTCTTTGTAGTGCGAGAGTCCCAGCATTGGCCTCATGTAGGTCAAGTTGATTCCAATCCTCCAAGGGTGGTGGGGGCGGGGTCGGGTTAAAGCTTGTCTGTCCCACCATTGGTCACGCTGAGGGAGTGGGTGGCGTGACCGATCGGAAGCTTAAATTCAAAGCGATGCGCTTCGTTCGAACCCTGATCTGTCTCTTCGGGGCAAGATATCAGAATCGACACTGCGGCACATGTTTTGCCCAACGGTGGCCGCCATGCTTCACATCAAATCCGGCACGTGTGGCCCCCAGCCCTAAATTTTTACACCAATTACCAGAAAAAAACTACAAAAGTTGAAATTAGGTTTTTACAAGTGACCTGGAAGGCACGCAGAGATAGTCTGAAGTCTTCAAGATGTTGAGGCTCAGAAATGCTCAACACGTTAACACCGAAAACGTACTTATGTCGCGTCTAGAAAGCCATATAAAACGTAAGCGCATTTGTACTCTTCTACCACTACCTCCGGGGGGCGCTGCTATGCACTTTGACTGATTAATTCAGGAACCAGACTACGTCATTTGTTTTTTTTGTTTTTATGAGTGACTTATTTGCACATTTCTACCACTAGTTCCGGGGTTACGCATACGGCCAAACAAGTGCATGCATTTTATTTTTATTTTTTTCTACTTTTGTGACTTTTTGCAAATAAAATCAGAAAAAAAAATCAAATTCAAATCAGTGAAGTAGCGAGACTGTTATAGCCAGGGTAAGAGTATACTGTATTTGTCATTGTTTTGCTTGGTAATTAGCACATCACCTTCGAAAACGTTGCCGGTTTGCTTTATTGACGCCTGCTTCTCCTTCCGACCCGACTAACGTGATTCTGGTTTCTCTGTTTCTGTCTGGCCTGGTTTGTGGAAATTCCCCAGAAAAGAAATGGTTTACAGATGAAGCGGACAACGCTTACCCGAGGAACATTCAGATCAAGCCCATGAGCACTCACATGGCCAACCAAGTCAACCAGTACAAATCCACCAGTAGTCTGATCCCACCCATCCGAGAAGTCGAAGACGAATGCTGAACCAATCCGGACGTTTCCGCTTTATCACTTGACAGATGGAGTGAGGATAATGATGATGAGGATGAGAACTGGACAGGAACCAGATCCAGACCTGCTCTGTGTATACCTTTAATGTTACTTCCATGCTCTTTGGACATTATTTTATTTATTGATGTATCAATAGAGATGTACATAATGACAATCAAAATATCGCATTGTACAGACCCCTCTCCCTGCTGCCCCTAGCACTTTTTTTGGAATTATGATCTTAAGATTGGGCGAGAGAAGAGAGCTAGTACTTCCAGTTTTGCTTTGCAATAGTTGACCGAAGGTGACGGCTTGACGGAGGACGAGGTTCGCATCATCGCCCCACCCCCAAAGACCTCTTCCAGACAGCCGGGCTCAAGGTTCTCCATCTTGTGTACTTCTGTTCTATTTGCACTAAAAAAAGAGAAAAAAATGAACTGTAGTCTCTCAGGAGACACTGACGGGAGACTCATGCAGATTATTTCATCTGGAACGGACCAGGTTGAGTAGAACCACGTTGCGTCCGATTCGGAAAACCAACCAGGTTTGAGCAAAAAGCAGCAGAACCAAAATTGAAAGAACTGCCACGTATCGCGTAACAGTGGGCAAGGTCCTCCTCAGAACGCTAGAAACTGCCTGGCACGGGGTCGGCACAAACGCGCCTGGATGTTGTTTGTCGCCGAACCAAGACTCCGATGACCTCATAGACCAAAAAACCTCTCAGGAGTGAAGCTGCTGTCTGAAAAGCTCAAACCAGGTTGGTACCGAAATGCAACGGAGGCTCTCCAGGAGGATCGTGGTTTTCCGAGCACATATCACTGGATTCGCGTTTCCGCCCCGACATCTATGCTTTTCTTGAAAGAATATTTTTTTAACTCGCTAACCGCCATCTTCAGCCTGGCAGCTCGCCTCCGAGAATCCAGTCTTCGCCAGGCGAAAAAGCTTAACCACCTTAGCTACGAACAAGGACAGAAAAAATGTTACAAGAGCTCTATATCAAAATATATAAAGTAGACCCCCGGGATATGATATGGATCCGTTCTGAGGTGAGAATCGCTGTATAGTGGGGGGAAAAAACCCTATGGAAATGCATAGCTGATGTGTTCTCAACTCCTGGTACCCCAGATAAACAGATTAAGATGACAATATAATATAGAGTAACTACTACTTATGTTTTATGTAAATGATTGAATAAAAATATAAATATATATATATATATACTGAGAAAGGAAAAATTACATTTTATTTTTATTTGGTGTGACGTGACTTGAGTTGGCCCAGTGAAGTTAGCTGGTGGATGCAAAGAAGGTGGGCGGAGACAGCATAAGGATATTATAATTGAAACACATTTTAAAACGTCTACTTGTGAGGATTGCCATTCAATTGAAGATTTCCTTACTTTAATTCCTCATTTGTTTTAATAATTGTCCCAATCGTCAATAAGTTACTGAGAAGTTTACCATGCACTCAAAATAACGAGAGAAGATATCTATGGATTTTAAACAGGGGAGCAAGCTTTTTGATAATAAATCCCAACCTGTATTAAAGGAGGGCCTAAACCATTTATTTTTAACATTTTTTTGTTTAGGTTAGGTTGCAAAATCAGCCTAAAGTCTGTGGAAATAAAATACGTGCAACATGATTGGCCGATGGTGACAATAATGTAGGCATAATAGTCAAAACAACAAACAACAGTGCCAAATAATAGTCCAAATAATAAACTGGCATCCCTTGCAGATGTCGTATATTAAAAACAAAATAAACCACCATATAATTTAGCAAGGGTAGTGATTCGTGCATCTTCTTCATGTATCTTGACAATTGCAATTTTTTTTTCCATGGTTATTACTTTTTTGCCCCCATAACGAATGAAAAACAAATACAATTTTGCATCACAGCTTGCTAAGACTTTATGAAGCACACAAGATCCTGAACCGAATAAGCAGAAAAGCATTGTGGGAGGTAGTTCAGCGAGTAGGATATCGGCATTTTCATGATGGTGTGACGCAAATAGCAGACCAGCATGTTTTTTGACCTATAACAGAGAAACCTCTTAGAGGCGCAGGAAGAGTTTGAGTTTGATAATGACATGCAAAATGTATTTGTTGTATGCCTTATAGTGGGTAAAATGCAGAAAATAGGGGCCCAAAAAAATCTTAGTCCACATTGTAAAGTGAAAAATTTATAAGGCGGGGTTGACGTATCCTGGGGGTCAAGTGTATCTAAAAGGGATGCTATCATAACAATAATAGACGATAGAGTCGCTTCCTCGGACCGGACGACCTTATCACGTGTCTGACCTAAATTAGGTCCTATTGCCGAAGAACGAGAGGACGCACGATGGCAAAGTGCGACCGTGTCGATTGTTTAGCGCGTACGTTTTTACTTTTCATCCGGCGAACGAAAGAGAACCCGTCGTCCCTGTAAAAGAAGTCATCCGTGGAAAAGAACATGATGTTGTGCTGTCGGTGTTTGTGTGAACTCAATCGAGAATCAATCGTTCCCCCCATCGGCGCTCAAATACGAAAAAAAAAGCACGTCGGAAAAGCTTTGGTGTGCGTCTGTCGGGTGCGGTGCAACTATACTGAAGCCTCATTGCTCATCGTCCTCGAGTGAACTTTGAACTGTGATCACGTCGTCGTCACACTTGTAGCAAATAGATTTTGCGGATTTAACGAAGAAAAAAACGTAGAAAAATTTCAAATTGAGATGCCATCGTCAGTTACCGACAGTGATGGTCGGCGCAAAAGACGGGAAGGTAGCACCAACCAATCGAGAGATTATGTTTTGTTTTTCCACGACTTTTACGACACAGCGTTAACATTCCATTTACGGCGTCTCTTTTTGTTTACAGACGATAGTGTTGAGGTCTTTAAATAAAGCCACGATAAACACCGTTACACCGACCCATGCAATATTTGTCCGAATTTTATTTTCGCCACTTGTTTCCCCGTCCCACGTCTTTTGTCTGTTTGTTGTTGAAGTGCCATGAAGAGTTATCGAAGAGCATCGTTCAGTCATCTATTATCTCAAAATGTTTGAATTATTTTAGATGTTTTTCTTGCACCGGTATGGAGAACATCCAAGCTGCTGCGCCTGCATGCCGGTGCAGTGCCAGGCATTACTAGTCGAGAGGAGGGCCCCACTGATCGCGACAAGTGGCGCAACTTACGTTAGCTAACAACGGGCGACTGAACGATGCTCAGGCTAACTGATCTTCTTTTTTTTTTTTTTTTTTTTTGCACTTCATTCGCCGCAAGGGATGCATAGAAAATTGTGTTTTCTGGGAGTCCTACTAGATGTTCTAATCTCCAACGCGTGGAGAGACTGGAGTCGGGTCTCAAGTCTTAACCAATGTATTGAAAATGACATTGTTTCGTTGTTTTCATCGGTTTTAATGAGGATTTTCAAGCATTGTTGTCGTCCGCCGCAGCAAATGGGGAGTTTGACATCGCACTCTCTTGTGTTCTAGACATGATGGATTATTTTGATGGTGCTGAGTTGATCTACCTGACTCTGTCAAATATAATCTGCTGATAAATATACTGTCTTGTACAAAATGTTTGTACATAGATTGTACATGGTTTCTTTTTGTATTTTTCTCAAATTAAAATGGATGTATTTGTGTTCTAAAGAGCTAAACAAAACATCTTTGTTTGCTTTTTTTCTCAAAAACTGCAGGACCAAGTTAGGTCTGTTTTGGCTCAGATCTTGTGAAGGTCATGGAGTCGATATAAAATCATCAGTGTGTATTTTATCATGACCCCCTATCTATATGAAAATACTTAATTAATCTAAATAAAACTCTATTGGTTCAGATAAGCAAAACAAAATACAGCTCATAAAGACACATAATTTTAGAGGTTTTTTATTATATTACACAACTTGAGAGGCCCTCTAAAGAAGCTAACAGATTTAGCTGCCATCTTACTCCTACGAAAGCCCGAAGGTAGATTATTCCGTCGGTGGTTTAGCACTTAACAGCCATTTACCTTCTACAGGTGAGCCCTGCATATGATGGTCGCTGAGTCCCATGATTCAGGCATCTCCAACTTTCCACTCGTTCCTCTTCTAGCCACTAATGTTAGCCACTTGCCAGCAGGCTATGGCCAACCGTTAGCCGCTATTGTTCTCATTAGGTCCTGCTTAGTCCTTCAGTGTCACTCGCCTTTCACACATGGTCATGCAAGTGAATGTCCATGATTCAGGACCCCGATGCTTGACACATTTTGGTATTCTTTTACAATCTCTTAATGGTTAATGGAGCCCAAACCCCTGGGGTCGACAGCCCAAAATGTTAAAAGAGCCATAATGGACCAAAAAAAAAAAAAAACACAAATTTGTCTGGAGCTGCAAATAATTAAAGCTTTATATAAACCTATTTTTATATCCGGACCAAAATGGATTCATACATAAAAGTCATTTTGTATTCATTATAAAGTATTGGAAGAATATTTGTCCTCTTACAAAAAAAAAAAAACACAAAACAATCACTATCTTTTTACATTTTCAAACTTCTCTAAAAAAGCTCCAGTGAGCCACTAGGACGGCGCCAAAAGGCCGTGTGCATCTCTAGAGCCGCATGTTGCTGACCCCCGCTCTAACCGCCTGGGTCAATGGGGTACTACTTCCGGTGGTGTGTCTTGGGTAAGTACAGCCTGATGGCACCCACCCCTCTCCAGGGTTGAGGTTTGTTTCCCCACTTTCAAAATTGTAGTATGACGCACAATTACTGTTTTGAAACCCTAAAACGAGTTTGGGGTTATGGCAGGGTTTGTAGCATTTTCAATCTAGAGTTTTAAGGAGAGTTCTAGCTTCAAATTGGGGCTTGAATGGCCTTCTTCGTAGCTTCTCCCAGTAGCTGCTAGATAGCCACTTACAGCAGCTCTGACCAACTCCAGCTATTCACTATTTTCAGGTGTTTCCAGTTGGCTCGATCTTTCAGTGTCGCTCACGGGGTTTAACGCCTTCCATATCCTCTTGCTAGCTTAAATTCATCGTTGCTCAAGCAAGACGAAATATGAATAGGCGTCAGAATTTTGCAATGTGGTATCTTTCAGGCTTCCATAGAGTTTCTTCTTCGAATGCACAAGAAAAGGACAATGACCTCTAGTGGTGAGTCAATACAAACAGACACTCATTGCCAACCCAGTAAAAATCATTGAGGTGTATAGCCGCCAGCAGCACTGAATGAGTTAAGGTATCTTATGGTTTCCTGAAAAACATCCATATACTCTAGGTTACGGTTTACAGGATTATGAATTCCTCTCCAGGCCCGGTGTCTGTTTATAAAGGTGAGAAAAATGTCAGCGCAGGCCTTCACGCTGACACCCCGTAAATGACAGCTGCTGATAGATTGCACCGCCTGACCTTGACTGTGTTCAATGTAAAATATCAAATATCCTTGGCTCTCTGAGCCATCCCCCACCCTGGGGGGGCCCCACCGGTGACCCCTTATTCCGAGCTAACGCCGATACTGACGGTGCGGCGGCATTAGTCTTGATTTACGTATGGTGACATGTTATTAGCTGCTCCATCACTCTCAGCTGTCACCCTGTCAGTCCGCGAGCATCCAAACTGATGTCCGGGAATAGAATTGAAGGGAGTGAACATTGCATCTGCATTGCTATGTAGGATCTCGGAAATTAGGTTATAGATATGCAGAATCGTGACTGGTCGATATGATGTCTCACAACATAACTTTTTAATCCGAAAGATAACAAATTAAAATTCGGACTACCCTTTGTAAAGCCAAGAACACAACTTTAGCCTTTTACAGTCAACTTAGAATTGTCTTTATTTTAGTGTTGAAGAAAAATATTTTCCATTTTCCCTGTGATCATTTATCTGCGGTTTCATAGACAAAGGTCTGGCAAAAAAAGAAAAAGCTGGAGCACTTTCGTTGAGGTTTTTATTGCAGAATATTCTGGGCACAAATGAACTACAGAACATTCAAACGTTAAGGAATAGCTTGAGTGAAAAAAACCCAAATAAGACTATTTGGCTAATCTGGTTTTAAGAAATAAATGAATGCTACCATCATAAAACATGGCTGAGATCATGGAGCATATCAACTAAATAAAGAAGTCAAATAATTATGACTAAACACCTTAACAAAGGAGAAGCTACAGTGAGTATAAACACATGAATTTATAATCTGGGATAGAATCCAGTGCCCCCGAGACCCAAGTAGAGGATATGCGGCACAGAAAACAGATGGATGTACTTAAAACAACCTAACAAAGAGATTCTAAATGAAGAAATCATCCAAGTTTGACTCTATATGCAGTGAATTATTGATATTACAATACCAACGTAGCGAACAGTGTTTTCAACGAATATTGAGCATCCAGCAGTAGTACAATAAAGCACTCTGACATAGCTCTTATGTTGCTCTAGGTGGCTAAGAACAGTATGAGGTGCAGTGTTCATGGCAGGGATGTCAAACTGAGATCCAAACGTATTGTTTCCAGATGGGCCGGATCACTAGGAGAATGTCAACTCAAACCCTTTAGCTTACTGTAGTTCTTTAGTATTGCAATGTACCATTCAGCCCACTTTAGCAGTTTACCCTACATATTATAATCATAGATGACAAGGGTTATTTTCTAAACACAACACATTTATTGGCAAACAACAGGAAAGTATATCTTTATATTTGGCATTGGGTGTGTTAACGGTTGAGAGGATGCCGTTTTACACCTGAGCCAACTTACCATGCTTTGCAAACTCTACTTTTTTTCTCTAGTGACGAGAGAGAGCATTCATTTGCATTTTTTCAACAAGCTTTGATAGATTCATCTTGAAACACTCCCTTTTTTTTATTTTTATGGCATTCAACTGGGCAGATATTTGACATGCCTGTGTCATGATTACTGATGTGAAGCACCTGTGCCCACTCCTTTGGCGTCAACTCCCTCAGACTCTGATTGGCTCCCTGTCCCTATTTAAACCCACTCCTTTCTGTCACCTGTTGTCAGTCCATCTGCGAACCTCAGTTTACTTTAGGCAAGCTTTTCGACCCTGACTCACTCCTGAATTTGCTCCCGTCTGTTTCCCGGCTTCGACCCGTTTTCTGATCTTGACCACATCTACTCTCCTCTCCTGGCTTTCGACCCGTTGCTGATCCCGACCACGTTTTTGCTCTTCTTTCCCGGCTACTGACCCGTTTTTCCGATCCCCACACCGCCATTGCTCGCCACGGAAGTGCCACTTCCGCGTTCAGAGCGACCTGTTTCCGGTGACCAGCGATCACCGGATCGTGTGTGCAATCCTTTTCTTTCTTCCCAATAAAACTGTGATAAACGTAACGCAAGTGTTTCCTGTCTCCGTTCTGGTCCTGACAGCCTGCGATAGGGCATCTTCCTTGACCTTGGTTATTCAAAATGTATTATTTATTCATTCATAAGTCAAATAGGAGATAAATGCAATGGATTTTTCGGCCCACCTTCACAGCCAAATAGGCTGCTCGTAGATGTAGTTCAGCGGGCAAAGTGTCAGCAGTACTACTTCATCTCTGGGACTTGTTGAAACATCACCGGCAGGGCCAATTCCGAGGTGTTATGAGCATGCTAACCCCGACCCCGCGTACGAGGAGCCCCGCAATCTGGTGGCCAATTTCACACCCGGCCGTCAAAGAGGCGGCCGGCCGGAGGAGGTGCATGCCAGCCGGCAAGGCGTTTGTCCCCATTTTTTTTCTTATGTGCAAACATGATTAGCCCCCCAGGTTAGCTTAGCGTGTGCTTGGGTCAGTAGAGACTTGGCACTTGTCCCCGTAAAGAAAACGGAAGAAGTGGAGAGGGAAATTAAGGCAGTCAAAACACGTGGTGGGTAAAGTTTTGTGATGAAGACATGGATTTGTGCAAAGGGGGTGAAAAATTAGGTCTCTATTAAAAAAATCCTCAGACTTGAGTCCTTCTACCAGAGGCCTATGAGTATGTGGGCTCCGCCGGGTATGTTAGCTCTTTGTAGGTCTGCACTCTTCTGGACTGAGGTTTCAGATGTTGTTCCTGGGATCTGTTGTAGCCACTTTTACCGGTTACTGCCCCGAATTCCCATACTACCCCTGGGACCTGAAATTCCACATCTGGGGCGGCAGATGATCAGGAGTCAATACGCTCGTCTTTGGATCAAGAGGTTGCAGGTTCGATTCCCGGCTCCTCCGTGTTATATGTCAGTGTCCTTGGGCAAGACATTGAATCCCTAATACCCCTGATAAGCAGGTAGTTGTCTTGCATGTCTAAGGCTACTATCGGTGTGTGAGTGTGTGTGAATGGGTAAGTGTGAAGCACATTGTAAGGCGCTCTTCATTGACTTGAATATTGACCATGCTTTTTTGACCCTTGGTAACCCATTGTAAATGAAAAACAATGAATATGTGTGGCCATGCGTTTGTCTCTCCCAGTAGGACCAAATTACTTCCCACAATGCCTTGTCTTAATTCAATTCAGAATATTGTGCACTCTGCAGAGACTTTCCGAGTCGGCGATACAATACTTTATTTCAGTGGCCCCCAAAGTTTTCTGTACCACGAACCGGTTTAATGTCTGACGATAGTTTTGCAGCCTGGCCCAATAATAACAACATCTACAGTGTTGTACTGTGACTAAAAATAGTTTGTGTCAGGAACCATAACAGGATCAGGACCCAAACGTGTGACGTTCTCACACAAGCCTTTTATTTTACGGGAAATGGGGAGTCATGCAGGTTAGGCGGCTGTCTGGCATGGAAAGACAGGAAGCCAGAGACCAACGAGATCGATTTCAATTGCCCGAGTTGATATCGGACAGATGGGGTCAATACCAGGCAGGACAGGATAGAGATAATGAATCAGGATAACGAAAATAAACAGGACAAACTGAATGGGAACGAAAACTGGAGAGTATAATAAACAGGAACAAAACTGGAAACCGATTTTAAACAGGACAAAATAAACGGGAACAATAGCGGACAAGAAAATACAACAGGAAAACAGGACCGAGTCAGAACCCACTTCTTGCGGGGCAGAGGTTTGTTGACGGACTGACAAAGTAAGAGAGAGAGCGCACTGAACTTAAAAAGACGGAAAGCCAATCTGTTAATGAGCCGCAGCTGGCGCCACACAGGCGGAGTCAAGTGGGCGCCATGGCAACCATGACAATGTGTCGTCTGTATTTTAGTCATCTTGGGGATAATATATGATGTTCTGCCCGCTGCGATCTGAGTTTAAATCCCGTTCCATCCAAATTTTTGCATTTGTGATCAGCGGAATATTTGGAAAGGTCAATGTGGTCCTACATTTTTTTTTAGTGCAGCGATTACTGTAGTTTTAATTCTATGTTATAGTCCGCTGCACCTAGAACATTGAAAAAGGGTCACAAAAGACTCATTTTGGGGGGTTCGCCCAATATGCAAAGAAAAAGGAAACATCCTTTAATGGGGATTCTAGTTATTTTTCATTTCCTATATTTTTTCCTCAATTCTTGCAGCTTCATCAAAAAAATGTATATCTTTATAAAACACATACATCAATCTGCAGGCAAAACCAATCGATCTCTTAAGATCTAAGATGGATAGATCGCCTGTTTAGCTGGCAGCGTGTTTACGTCCCCCTTCGCCGTGAAGCACCTTCAAAAAGGCCCCTCGGCGTCACCTTTCATAGAACGGGCGACAGCGGCGAAAAAAGGCGCCACGTCGCAATATGAACCATAAAAACCCAATCATACAGCAAGAAATACTGCATAAACATTTACGATTGTGTACTTTATTCCGCTATCAACGTGTCCTTCTGTGACTCGGAGATAGCCAGCCTTTAAAATTAATGACTTACCTGCTCTGTTCGAAACGGGGGATGGGGGAATGGGTCTGAGGGGACACGCCGGTGTCTTATCACGGTGTCCAATTGAGGATCGCCCTGGAGGCGTTCGGCGGAATAACGGACGTTTTCAAGAAAATCCGTCAGCGCCCTTTGCTGGTTCGAGGACCCTCGAGATGAGGACGGAGCGTCGATTTCATTTCAGGCCAGCAGAAGAAAATATTCCAGTTTCCGCCAGGCTGCACAACACGCTATTATTTTAATATCTGCCAAGGACGCCCTCTTGTTCCTTATTAACAATTTTACACGTTCCGGTACAGCCCCGGGATGTCACAAGGCCGATAAAATTTAATGTTGGCGATGTGGAATTACGGAGGAAAAAAAACACATCTAGGGTGTCCTTATTTCCTCCTTTATGTCGTTTACCAGGTGGTCTCTAAAACAAGTGAGATCGTATGGAAACTGAAAAGGTGTTGACACTCCTCTTGTGTTTTCAAAACTCTTAACCTATTTATCCAAAATGATTTTGCTCCAGGGTATTACAACCATTTTAAAGCCGAGAGCTACTTTTTTGTTACAGATCCGCTTGAAAGACTGCCAGGTTTTATATTACAGCTTACAGAGTCCCTAACAGGGTTGGGTAGGGTTACTTTAACTTGATTACTTTCAATTACTTTTGGATTACTCCAATACCAAATATGCTAATAAAAGACAAAAGAAACCAAATATAAATAAAATTATGACTCACAACACATGGTAAGCTTTCTCTCCTGGCTTTGATCTCTTTGATCTCCGGCAAAACTGACATTAAATGCGACAGAAACAAAATGAAAATAAATCCAAACAGCTTGCCAACATCATTTTTGCCGTTCCATGTATTTCGTTATTCCCCAAGCCTGCACATGAGGTAATCCCCCCAAGCATTATAGCGGGAAACTTTTGTTTTGTGCTTGTAACATTCAGCGGACAAAAACTCCCATGATACCCCCAACGCCCGCCGCTCTCCTTTTCATTCTATCGTTGATTCTACGTGTTAATAAACTGTGTGTGTGCTATGTCAATCGACCTGGTCCATTGATTCAATTTTCTTGGGATTAGTAATACATTTCAGAACTCAAAGAACTACAGTAATTACATAATTTGATTTTATTAGTGTAGGAAATCCTTCAAAGAAAAAAATAATGTTGCAATCCTAACGATTTTCAGAATTAAAGCTAGAAAAATCCCTACCTTTGCGTCGCCAAAAATAATCTGAATTAACTCCGCGACAATATTAGAGATTTACTACTAGTGACCCGGACGATCCAGATTCGAAACCAAATGCGTACATTTTATTTTTTTTCCCAAAAAAATCCATTGTTGAAAGGTGTACACAATTTCAAATGATCAAAAAACGGGAAACCTTGACAGATACAGAATCGACATCTTGGCCCAGAGACGGAGAGGCCCGCCGTCATCCGTGATGACGGTTGCCATGACGACGAGGCACGCCGGGCGCATGAGCCGTGGCCCAGATAAACAGTGATCCTTTAGCAAAACAAGGAGGTCATTACGGCAGCTTGTCAAATCAATGCCCGCTCTGTCCAACTTGATTAAGACGTCTCGGATCCGTCGCGCTCCGTCGATAGCGGGGGGGAGGGATGTAAAGACGAAGGGGGGTAGGTGTGATGCCGGACGAGGCGGCTCCGATGATTGGAGTGAAATAGCCATCAGTCAGGAAGGCGAGGTGGACTAATGATTCCCTGTGCTGCCTATTAGAAGTACATGACAAGTCAATCCTGCTCACGAGGAGACAAATGTGTGTGTGCACGCTTGTGATGAAGGAAAAGGGAAAAAAGTGACCTTGTCGCTGCAACATTTGAGGCTGAATGTAATTGGCAAGAGCAGCTAATCTTTACCTGGGGGCCATTAACAGAATTAAAGTGAAGAACAAAGGCGGGAGTGGGCGGGGAGTTCTTCTTTTCCGCTGCCATTTCTGATTTAGGTTTGGGTGACGTTGATGAATCCGTCACTAGCATTGATCTTTATTTTTTTTTCTCTTCTATTTTGGTATCAAAGAAGGAGGTTTCCCTTGGTCGACCATCTTTGTAGTCCAAGAGAAGAGACTAAGCTTCTATTAGCTAAATAGGAGTACAAAACACGCCTCCCTTGAAACACTCCATGAAGTAATATAAGATTCTTAATAGCTTGAGATTCGCTATCAGGATTTTGTAATCCAGCGCAGAATTTGTAATTCAAAATGTGGTCTAGGTCCTGGAGGATAACACCAACAGGTTCACCAACCTCTTTGATGCAGAAGGCCACATTTTTGTCAAAGATTAGCGCAAAGCAGAGGTGGGTAGAGTATCCAAAAAATTTATTCAAGTAAAAGTACTGTTACTTTAGAATAATAATACTCAAGTACAAGTAAAGGTAGTTCTCTAAATACTTACTTGAGGAAAAGTAAAAAAGTACTTGGTGAAAAAAAAAATACAGTACTGAGTAACTGTAGCGACATCGTATTGATTTTTTTTAAACAACCAATCAAATTATCAAAGTCCATCCAATCCACAAAAAATGTTTAATTTAAAAGTAGATTCAAATAATCAACATAAATTTAAGTTCTTTTATAAAGAATTAGATAAAAATAGTAGAAATCAAATAAATGAATTAGGCACATGTAGCACCAAGCAGCACATTTAAAGCCGAATACAGACACTTCCCTACTTACAAACGAGATCCGGACGATCGTTTGTAAGCTGAATTTGTTCGTAAGTTGCATCAGAGCTATATTTTGTATGGAATGTATGTTTAAGGTTCATACGAGCATGTTTAAGGCTTGTATTAGTAACCTTTATTGTTTTGTACTAAAAAAAGAAACATATAAAATAATATGCTCTATAAAGATAAATAAAGTGAAGTTTAACTTACTTGTGGAAGATGGGGTTAAAGAGATAGGCTACTTCCTCCTAGATAGTAGAAAGTGGACCAAAAAAAGCGATCCAACCATTTTCTCAACTACATCAAGCTTTCTTATTACACTTTCATTTCACAAGAAACGGCTAGCCTCTTCTTTACACTTTACACATACCATATTGAATGGATCCAGGAGATAGAAGAAGTCTTCATCATAATAAAGATAGACACGTACTTACGTGGAGGGAATTTATTCAGTAACAAAGTAACGACTTAGATGTTGCTTAATGTATTGGAGTACTGCTTTTTTCTTCACAGATCATGTAAAAGTAAAAGTATAGGGATCTAAAAATATTCCTGAAGGTACAAAAATTCCCAAAACGTACTCAAGTAAATGTAATGGAGTAAATGTACTTCGTTTCTACCCACCTCTGGCGCAAAGGACTATCAGTTTGATATGTATTTCTAGAATGCGAACCTATTGTGTTATAGCTGTGTTATTATTATGTTATTATCATGTAATTACAAGTATCAAAGTATTAAAAGTAGGGTTAAAATAGGGTAAGCCAACCACTAAAACACTTTGCCATTTGAAACTGTAATTTAAAAGCAAATCATAGAATGGGACATTCGCTATACACTATCCGCAATAAGTAGTCTAAAGAAAAATTTGTAATTTAAAATATGGTCCAGGTTCTGGAGGATAAAGCAGCCCCAAACTTTTACAAGACAAGATAGAACATGCAAAAGTTTGATTTGATTTGATGTAAACACCACAAATAGCATTGACATCCTCTGTTTTATTTATGTATTTGTTTTATTTTATTTTAATATTGTATAATAAACATGGATTCACAAGAACACTTTATCCTCACTTATGTGTGCTATTGTTAATCATTTATTCATTAAATAGGATATTTTTTCAAATATGCATACAAATGTTTTCCTTCACTGTTGAGCATGCTAATCAATACGATTGCGAAAACAAGATCAGAATAAAGCCTTATAAAAAGAACAGTTAATACCCTCGTGAAGGTTCATCGCTTTTTCTGGAAAAAAAGGTCAAACAAGAGCAAAAATAAGCCCTGGAGCTAACGTAGGTCCAAACTAACCGTCTCAAGTGATCAATACGTTTGTTCTGTTGGTGTTGAATTATTCAATAAAAATATCTCAAATACCAATGTTAAAACAGGTTAGCGGAACCCTTGTCTCTTATTATGAATAAACAAAAGGCAAAAGTCTCATTTTTGGCCAGACAATCCAGGAAGCTAGCTGTTAAGAGACAGTAGATGAGTACTAGCACGCATAAGAGTCTTATATAAAGCTAGAGAGCTTGCTAGTGTAGTGTATTCTGGTGAGATACTCTACTGTCATGTAGTCTAACATGCTAGTTGGAGAGAAAAAAATACTTTGTGGCCTTACCTCCTGGCTATGTAGCTATCGATACGCCTATCAACTGTAGCTATTTGGGTAGTTCTAGTACAAGCTATACAGCTATTTAGTTTTCTTCTTTCTGTGATTATTTGATTCCGGAAAAGCGGGTAGGTGAGTTTTCAAAATTAAGGTTGAAAGTATCAGCCTTTCTTTTCAAAGTTTTATTAACAGAATATTCCGGGCATCGATGTGCTAGAGACAATGGCTGAAGGAATTCGCAATTGCAAAATTGGTTCTTTTACAAAAAGGGTTGTCCAAAGGCAAAGTTAAACGCTAAACATCTTGAACTATTCTGACAATCGCCTTGTCATCCTTGGGGAAATCAAGCTCAAGCCAGTCAATCTTTGCCTGAGTAAATCAATGGTAATTTGTTTACAGAGACGAGATCTAGACCCTACTTGATGTGTTCTTGGACCTCTTTATCAGCACTCAGGAATGTGCTTGCTTACACATCTCATGAGCTCAATTTGATATTTCTTGTCTGTAATTACAGACACTGCCCAACTTACGAACAAGATCGTTATTACTGTGTTTGTTCGTAAGTTGAATTTGTTCGTACGTTGCTTCAGTGCTACATTTTGTATGTTTATGGTTTGTTTGAGACTTGTAGAAGTAACCTGTATTGTTTTGTAGTAAAAAATAAACATTTAATGAAAAAATATGCTCTATAAAGATGAATAAAGTTAAGTTTAACTTACTTTTGGAAGATGAGCTTCAAGAGTTAGGTGACTTCTACGTGGTAGAAAGTGGCAGAAAAAAGCGATCCAACCATGTTCTCAACCGCATCAAGCTTTCTTATTCCACTTTCATTTCAAAAGAAACAGCTCGCCTTTTCTTTACATTTCAACCAACCATATTGAATTGGACAAGATATTAACAATAAAAATGTCAAAGTTCTTAGCGCGTTGGAGATACAGTATAGTATGTTTACACACGAACTAGGAAGAGGAAGCCGGATTTCTTCTTCGAGGTGGATGCTCGGTGAGCTCTCTCAGCGCCACACACCGGTAGGGGCAGAAAGGGGTACTACAGTACTGCCGTGTACTAGGAAAAAGGTGCACACAATACAAAATCTATCTTACAGCAAAATCCAGATCTTTTTCGACATCTACCGTTTTTCGTTACTGTAATGTTCGTAATTGGGGGAGCGTCTGTATACGTTCCACTCTAAGAAGTATAGTAAATGAGCTTAGGGTCACTTATGAAGACAAAATAAACACAAAGTTATGCATGTTTTACTAAATAAATGATGTTATAAATGAAGAAGATATACAATCATGACTAAATATACAGTATATTACAACAATAGCGATCAAAGGCAGCTAGCTATTCAGCTGTATAATCTTCAACACGCCACATATTTAAAATTTTGAATATATATTATTCCATACATAAGAATTGTATTTTTTATGTAATGTTATTTTCCCCCATCAAAGCCCGGTGGTAGCAAAGACAAATGCAATTCAATATGTTGCCCTAAATGCCCCCCAGAGAACAACATACTTAAAACACCGCACTGACCCCTTTAGCGTATGAGATCCATAAATTGCACTTTATATGCCGCCGTGCGCTTTTCATGATTCAAGGATTTAATTTGTGACCAAGCGTCAGGTGGGACTGTCCACATCTTGAAATGAAACCATCCCTACCCCCTACACTCTTTCTCGGCCGTTCGTCACTAGCTAGCGTTAGCAAGTTTGTGAGCTGTCATTGTAATGTCTGCCTTTGTCCGTCGCTGCCCAAGGGAAGGTTGCTTTGCGGAAACACATCAGTCCCTCAGGTCACTATGTACGTGTTTATATGAGATGCGGCGAATGTAGTTACTCTTCGAAGACGTTTATGTTCACGCGGAATAATTTGCCCACCGCATGACGTACACGCGAAGGCCACTATGCTTTTGTTTCATGAAAAAGTCATGAAATTCAAAGGACGTAAAGCATAACTTTTCATGAATTACTCTGTGAGATTAAATAAATAGGATAAATCAAAATATTGCCAAGAATTGCAAAAGACCCCTGAGACACTGCATCAATCCATTTGTAGGTGGGAGCTGTAAAGTGAAATTTCCGCTTGGCTCTGTAAAGAAACCTATATCTGTGGGATGATATGCTTTGGTCCCGATTTGATTTGTATCATGATTCTCGATAATTTTGATTCCGCGAGTATTTCGATTCGATGTAATTGAATTTTCTTTATGATAAGTCAACTGTCTTAAATCATACACTTCTGGGACAATAAACTGTGACTGATGTTCAAACTATCAAACAATGCATATCTTTCTGTAAAGTTGGCCGTTTTGGATGTACATTTCTCAGAATTCAATGCAATGAAAATAACTTGTTTTTATATTCCTAAATATAAAAACAATCTTTCTCACACACACACTTAAAGTAACGTTTCAATCATCAGTCTAATGACATCTTTTGTACGTTTATCAATCTTATATTCTTTTATTGTGAAGTCGTGCTCATGTGTGTGTGTTCCTTTTCCTGTTTCCTGTGACGAATAATAAACACACGCCCGAGGACACTTGACCAAATGGCCTCCCCGCAGGGCTCCTCCGCGAGGGACATTGATTTAACTTAATATCTGTTTTTATTTGAGTAAATACAGCCACCAAAGAGTTTTTATAATGATTAACTTTAACACTTTCAGAACCAGAACAGGAGGAGGACCCAGACGCGTAACGTTTACTCACAGGTTTATTAAGATATAGAGGAAAACAAACGCCAGCGATCCGGTGCTTGCTGGATGAGGGAACCAAGCCGCTCTCGGTATTGGAGCGTCAGAATGCGGAAGTGGATCTCCCAGAGCGGGAGATCGTAGCGTGGTCAAACGGTCAAAAACGGGTTGTTAGCCGGAGCACGAGATCAGAGCGTGGTCTAAAGGACAAAATGGGTCAATTCTGGTGACAAACGGGTAATCGGGAACAGGCGAGTGGTATACGGATGAAAACGGGACTGACAGGTGCAGGAGTCAAAGTGCTTGCCTTGCGTATGAAGAGGTTCGCTGACGGACTGACAGGGAGAGACTGGCGTACTGGGTATACAT
Source organism: Urocampus carinirostris (assembly GCF_059441175.1). Classification (NCBI taxonomy): domain Eukaryota; kingdom Metazoa; phylum Chordata; class Actinopteri; order Syngnathiformes; family Syngnathidae; genus Urocampus; species Urocampus carinirostris. Next base: position 29,007,001 of record NC_142361.1, read on the forward strand.
AGGAGGGGAGTTAATCAGGCCACAAGCAACAGCTGGCGCCGAACGAACAGGTACAGGTGAGGGCAATGAGTCTTCATGACAATATGATGTGATTGGTTTGTGTCAGTTGTAGACAAACTAGGGCCCAGGGCCCAAGTACGGCCCGGCAGGCTTTTTTATACGGCCTGCAATAAAGTTTGGGTCCTTTTTAGATCGGTCCTCTCGGGAACTGTATTTAGTCCAAAATGTTTCCATACTTTTAATTTAAAATGTATGGGTGCCGGCCTTAGGCTCGTTTCTTCCTCCATTTTCCAATTCCGTTTGCTTTCCCTCATTTTACATATCGGATATGACATCACAAAAATCTGTTCCGAGGATAACATCGATTTTTAAAATCAGCAAAAATTAAATAACAATGTATACATGAATGAGTTTTTTTCCCCAACCTCACAACCCTATAGTATTCTGGTAATCCATTTGAACCCAACACCCCACTATCGAAATTAGAATAACAACATAGTCTAAAGTAAATACTACTCATATATCATATATGTATATATGATCAAATAAATCTGAATATATTTACATGCAACGGAAAGTTTATTTACATTTGATGTGATGTGATTTGAGCTGGTGCAGTGGAGTGGTGGGTGGACGCAGAGGGGGAAGATCGGGTTGATTGAAATATAAACTGATCTTAAAACATTCGAAAATTGTCATCTCCTAAGAAGACGTTGTTGCTTTTATCATTACCTTATTCTTAATAATTGTTTTGTTTGATGATTCGTTACAGCCCTATTCCTCAGGGAAACTAACTATACCTGAAACTTCTTCGTTTTTCTTTATTATCTCAAGCTTTGTTTCTTTTGTTATCGTCTTTTTACTTCTACTGCTTTAGCATCAACTCCAGTAACGGCTAAACTCAAAGTTTGTTGACATGGGGGTGGGAGTTCTACCAATACCATACTGGCATCTTCATGAAGCTGCAATAGCAGACTAGCATCTTGTTTGGCGTCAGCCAATAGCAAAAAGGCATATTAGGAACATACAACTCACACAGTCATAGGCGAGACCTTTGCCAAATCAGTGTTTTGTATGTTTTCTGGCATGCAGAAAAAAATTGTAGTTAATGTTGTATGGTGAATATACCGTAACGAGGGGCGAGAAAACATCATATTCAACACCGGAACCTGAACACATCTTAAGGTATGGATGCCATAACCCGGGGGTCTTCTGTACTTCAGACATACATTTGTTATGAACTAACACACAATAACATCAACCAGCAGAGGAGCTGTAAATGTCAATGTATCCCGAGATGTGTGTTCAAATGTTTGATTGATGTTGTCGAGCGTGTAAAATCAATGCTTGATGCTTTGTGTGGCGTTAAATAAAGCCTGGAGGGCCTCGGGGCGCAAACATTAACATGCGAACGTGACACGCGCGCCCCATTGCGTGCCGTATCATTAGCGCGCTTCGCCTGCCAAAACGCGTGTCGTTCTTGTTTTAATGACACTTGCGACACTGTCAAAGTGACGTCTCGTTTCATATTAGGGATAGGAATATGGAATTGGAGGATCTGAATTTTTGATGTTGGCAAGAAAATAAAACGGGCTGATTAACAGGTGCAAAGATTAATTATATATATATATATATATATATATATATATATATATACATACAGTGGAACCTCGGTTTTCGAATGCCTCTTAGTTCGAACAAATCGGTGTTCGACCAAAAATTTCGAGAAATTCTTGCTCCGCTGTTCGGTCAAAAATTCGGAGTTCGAACGCCGGTAATGCGTGAGTGCGTACGCTAGAGTGCAAAGCTGAGCGGCGTACGGGTGTAGATCGTGTAGATCGCCCCCACCCCTCGTAACCAACTGTTATCACGTGCCTACTTGCCTCTTTTTGCTTTTGCTTTTAATATCGGTGAACGGAGTGTTTTAGCCCCTAACTATGCCTCCGAAGAAGGTCGGTGCAAGCAGGACAGGTGAAAAAAGAAAAGTTGTTTGTACAACTATTGCCTTTAAGAAAGACATAATAGCTAAATATGAAAGAGGTGTGCGAGTTTCCGATCTTGCTAGGGGGAAATACAGCATGCGCCTTCTGCTGACCACCACAAAGGTAAGAAATCGTATTCATAACTCTTTTCTTTATCCTTTTTTTTTTTTACACGTTCGTGTTAGCGTAATCTTTTGTACGGAAGATTGCCCATCCCAGCCATCTCCGGGCAGTGGGCAGGGGACACCCTGAATTGGTTGCCAGCCAATTGCAGGGCACACAGGGACAGACAACTCACTCGCTCATTCACACCTATGGACAATTTGGACCGGCCAATTCACCTGGAATGCATGTTTTTGGAATGTGGGAGGAAACCGGAGTGCCCGGAGGAAACCCACGCAAGCACGGGGAGAACATACAAACTCCGCACAGGAAGTCTGGAGCTGGATTTGAACCCATGACATATATATATATATATATATATATATATATATATATATATATATATATATATATATGTAACGGGTGTAATAATAACTTTTGTTTTATTGAAATTCCTGCTGAAATATGTGTATAGTTTTTGTGTGAGTGTCCTGCAATGATGAGTCCAACAGTGCCACCTTCTGGTATGGGGTAAGGTTTGGTTTGGCAGGGTTTTTGGCTGTCAACGGTAAGACACGATTTCTTGGTGCTCCGACAAAAAGTTAATTTTAAACATTAAAACCACAGCTGACAAATCTCTCAACATGCACAGTAATGTGATTGATGTTGTCAAGCTGTTTAGATTTATTTTCGTTTTGTTTCTGTCGCCTTTTATGTTAGTTTTGCCGGATGTTGCATGTTGTGCTAAAAGGCTAATTCCCCTTATAGAGATCAAAAAGATTAAAGCCAGCAGAGAAGCTTACCATGTGTTGTGACTCATTCATTTGCAGGTAAATTATACCCGTTAGTATACCCATTATTGTTATTATATATATTTTCTCAAATATATAAAAAGGATGATGTTGGTTAAAATTTAGACAAAAGAAAAATATGTTGAATTCATTGTAAACGTTAAAAAAAAACACTATACGATCTCTTGTTAAAAGTATCTTGTTAAAATGGATGTAAAAATGTATTTTGATGGTTGATATTCTGAAATATAATAATAATATTTTATGTAAACTGAAAAGAAAGCTCTTTGATATGTTTAAGGCAGTCTAACAGCGAGCTGTCAACGAGATCAAAGAAATCAACGCCAGCAGAGAAGCTTACCCTGTGTTGTGACTCATTCATTTGCAGCAACTATAATAAAAACCTCATTATCCAGTCCAGCGTGAATGTGGATCTTTGGTGGGACAGGTACACCGCGGTTACATATATATAATATATATAAAATCCCCTCCTCACTCATAGTGGTTGGTGTCTGTATCATACTCAGACTCAAGTCCTCAGAGAACTGGGAATTTGAGGATGCTGCGCATTAACTTAGCTGTTTGTATGACTGCAATCTTCTGGACTGAAGTTTCAGATGTTTAGGGGTAACTGCCCCAAATGCTCCTATTAGCACGAGGACCACGCTGGCCTTGAACTACCACATCTGTTCCAGCTGCTCTTTCACCCCTTGGTACTTCTCTAGTTTCTTGTGTTTCTTCTTCTTGCTGGCGTCAGCTGGGATCACCACATCTAGTATCACCACGCTCTTCTGCTCATTGTCCACCACTATGTCCGGTTGGTTAGGCAGAAGCTGCTTGTATGTCTGAAAGCTGAAGTCCCACAGGATTTTGGCCCTATTTTTCTCAGCAATCTTCTGTGGTATGGCCCACAGGGATTTGAGTACTTTTATGTCATACTGGTTGATGTCCCGGTATATTATCCCAGCTACTTGGTTGTATGCTGATCCAGCTAAAATATTACACTCTGCCCACTGTGCTGGACTGTTTCAGAGGTGGTCACTGTGGTAGTGCGGGCACTTGGGGGAGTAACCCCCATGAGGCGTCTTTGCATCTTCGGTCTGATCTACTCCAGTAGATCCAGGCCTCTATGGCTCTTGTACTTTAACCTGTGCAGTCCTATGAGACATTTTTTAATTAAGGGCTATACAAATTAATGTGACTTGACTTGTCTTATGTTCTTCTATTCATGATCAGAGCTTCTGTGCTGTCTGTCCGTCCTGCATTTTCCAGCCACTGGTAGAATTTCCCCTCTAGCTGATCGTTTTACATTCCATGTACGGGCTGGTCCTTCCAAGATGTCTGCTCCTCCTCCTCTTCTTCACTCAAATTAGGGTTCTTTTGCATGAGACCTCTACTCAAGTTATCTTTTGTGGCCATCCTGGACTATGATCTTGATGCTCACTAGACCTCTGCCTCCCGCTATCCTCTTTGCGTATAGCCTCAGGGTGCTGGGCATGGGGTGGAACTTTCCGCATATGGTGAGGAGCTTTCTTGTCTTTATGTCAGGGCTCCGATATCCTCTTTTGGCCAGCTCATGAGCGGTGTATATGTTGAAAGGCGAGGCAGTACGTGATTGTGGATTGCTAGAACCTTGTTTCTACCATACAGCTGACTTTTTAGGAGCCGTCTCATTCTCTAGATATATTTGGCTATGGTTGGCCTTCTTGTGTCCTTTTCACACACACACACGCAGATGTTTATATATATATATATATATATATATATATATATATATATATATGATAGATAGATATTCATATATTCATAATGGTAACGTAATTGTTTTCTAAAAAAAGGTCATAAATTCAGTGGGAAAATCTGAAATGAATATTCATCACCCCCTCAGGATGCTCGCATTAATTATGCTAACAGGGGCATTTAAGTGCTTAATTTATCAAACAATTATGTCCGAAAACGATTAATGCCCCTTCAAAAAAGCAGCACATTTTTGTAATAGTTCTATTATAAACTTCTATAATGAGTTTGATATTTTGGTTTAAAATAAAATTGTGAAATTGTAAAACTTGTCTTAAAGGAAAGAATGGTGGTTGAATGGGGATTATTTAAAGGTACATTGTGTAATATTTGACCACTAGATGGCACTGTGTTGTTAAATGTTAGTGAAAAGCTGTGCCCAATGAGCACTGTAGCAGCAGGATGGCAGACAAACATGGTGGCAATTTCACTACTAAAATAAATACTCATTTTTCGACCTATAAATATTTATAAAAGTTAACGATGGTATGGTAGTTGATGTAATTTTGCCAATTATTCAAGTTAATGTTTTTGTTTTGTTTTTTCTACTGAATGCAGGTTTTTTTTTTTTTTCGAGAACTAAGGTGCACTGAATACTACAAACTGTCCCTCTAAGGGCGAACCAGAGCTGGAGGCTATTTTTTGTTCTATTTTGTTTTTCTGTGAAGAAGTAAAAGTAGTGATATTGAAATACATAAGTCAACTTTACATTACAGATATAAATTACAACAAAAAGTCATTTTCGTTTTATAATGTTAACTCTTAAAATAACTGTAAGTATAAGATTGGGTGACTTTTTATTGTACGACTAGCGCTCGTCTTGGGACAGAGAGGTTGCAGGTTGGACTCCCGGCTCCTCTGAGTTAAATGTCCAAGTGTCCTTGGGCAGGACACTGAACCCTAATGCCCCCGTTAAGCAGGTAGCTGATGCCGCTATCGGTGTGTGAGTGTGTGTGTCGATGGGTAACTGTGAAGCATATTGTAAAGGGCTTTAGGAGGTCTTAAATGACTTGAAAAGCGCTCTATAAATGCCGACCTTTACCATTTGCTATTTACTACTAAAATCGCCATGTTTAATGTTGTGTTTATTTTAATTGGTGAAATTAGGTCACGTGACAAATGAAAACAGGAAGTACCAGCCCGAAAATCCCCTAACATTACCAGAAGCATTTTAATCTTTTTTTCCCACGTCCAAACTCTGAAAACAGCCTAAGTTGTAAGTTTACGTATTTATTTAGTCTACAGGAGCCAAACAATGTGTTTTTTGACATATTTGGACTAATTTTACTTCCCCCCCAAAATCGAAGTCTGTGAGCTAATGTGTTAATACTAATGAAGCTAAAACGGACCACATACAGATTTCCTTTTGTTGTCGAGAGTCTTGTATTTTCAGTTTAACAAAGTCTGAAGTTTCATTTTGACATTTGTGACTTTTATCTGTTCACGGTGTTGGTTTTTATATGTATGGGCTGTGGTAAGTTTCCACAAACATTTAACTTTTAAAAACTAGCTGCATTATGTTAGCTAATGTATTAATGCACTACACATGAAGCTAAAATTGATCTCATACAAGTTTCTTATTGTCATTGAGAGTAATTCATTTATGAATTGTACGACTAATATATCCATCCATCCATTATCTGTACTGCTTATCCTCAGTAGGGTCACGGGGTGGTGGAGCCCATCTCAGCTATCTTTGGGCAGTGAGCAAGGGACACCCTGAACTGGTTGCCAGCCAGTTGCAGGGCACACAGGGAAGGACAAATCACTCGCTGGACAATTAACCTGTTGACCAATATATTTGTTTTGAAAACAAGTAATTGTAAAGGTCATATTACAGAGTTGGTTTATCATTAATATGTGTTATCCGATGCTGTGTGAGGTTAATAGGATGGCATAATGCAATGAATTTGTATTCATAAAATAACTTTAGGAGGATAATCAAATTTTATATATATATATATATATATATATATATATATATATAGCTACATAATTTGAAAAAAATCCTACTCATGATACAATGCAAAACAGTCGAAAGTAGCTAATCGAGATGTTCATCTAATGAACTCCGAAAGCGCCCGTAAACAACAACCAAGAAAAGGTTTTCTATTGTCTTTGTTCAGTCAACATGATTTGTTAGAGCGCGTTATTATTTCTCCTTGTTGGCGGCATCGTAATAGAAATGCCAAGCGAGCAGCTGATTTACTCACTTAGTCAAATCGTCCTTTCAAGGCCTCGGGCGGTGGCGCAGTAGCACGTGATGCAACCTTGAGACCGGCCGGCCGTAAATCAATGTTGGGGCCCTGAAAAAGGCGTGACGTGTTGAATGTTGTTTATCGTGAATGTTGTTTTACAGTACGTTAGTTGGCCTTAACATGTACTGAGCTCACTTTATTTACTCATACGTTTGGTGTCCGAGCGATGTTATATTTTTCTACTTACATCTTTATGATGTGTTTAGAATAGAACCTACATTTTTTTCAAACGATGAAGTTGTTGACTACTTTAACATGCAGGGAATTGTCCAACTGGGATGATAATTTTGATTTTTTTTAAGCAATCTGAATGAACGGACAAAAGATAAACCCTCTTCAAATTGGGCATGCGAGTGTTCCATAACAATGGCCAAGCGGCAGCGACATGGCACAAAAAGATGACATTTCCTCATTTAACATATAATATTAAAGACAATGTATTCTCTAGAACCTCCAAGTGGGAAAAAAACTTTAACACAAAACAATATTGATTCAAATGATAAGCAAAAACACTTGCACGACTGTATAAAATGCATTTTTAAAATACTTGTAGTTCGAGAAATATGTCTTAAAAGGGAGCTGACATGATTGTCAGCCATCTTGCTGCTACTAACCCAAGCCTAAACAAGTCTAAAAGTATGACTCCATCTTTCCAGGGATAAATGAATACAAAATGTATGTTTTTGACCTACTTCATAACTTAATACTGGAAGGCTTATAAGATGGCATAATTGTCCCGTGCTGGCAAAATAAGACAAGGCTGGATAAGTAAATTAGAAGAAAAAGTGTGCGGTTTTGTCACTTTGTGTCTTTGTAGTTTTGATGTTTTCTTGTAGCACTCTTTTCAGTTGCACTACACAATACAGCGACATATATTGGTGACATGTGTCACTTTAAGTGAAGGATGATTTTATTCATGTCAAGCAGCAAATTTATTGAAGAACCGTACTTGTTTCATTCTGGCTCAGAGAGTGTACTCCTTGCTTCGTCCCGCTTGTTTACATGATACATGGCTTGCTAAAAGCATAGACTTACACCATATATGAATGGATACAACTGTGGAATTTTCGCTGTGAGAGCAGAAAACATAATAGAAATGTCCCAGAGAAACCAACCATTACACACCAGGTTTTTTGTGAGTAAACCAGAGTATGCGTGTGCCATTCCCTTCTAGTACTACAAGTGCCACAGTGCTTTACTGAATAAAAAAAAGAATTACAGATGAGGGAAATTGCGGATACTTACAAGCAATCAGGGTTGGCGAATATGTATACATTTAGGAATTTTGTCACTCACCCAAGCATTCCAATCAGAATACTGGCAGGCGGACTAAGACCTTATTTGGATTTATTTCTGCATTTTCCTTTCACAATCGGAACACTAGATATGCAGTAATCCCTTGTCTTTCATGGGGGTAACGTTTCGAAAATTGCTCATGACAGGTAATATCTGTGAAGTATTAAACCTCTATTGTTTTACAGTTATCATTCAATGTAATTCTCTGCAGTGCATTGCAATCAATGAAAGACATGTCTACAGGCCCAAACATTCATTCAAGAAATAACAGTATTATATACTGTACCAGTAAACACTTTTTTCACCAATACCTACTTTTTAGGGATTGTTCAGCCTATCAGAATGCATACCACAATGTGATGAAAATCCATGAAGCGGCGAGACCGTTATAGGGGAACTGTGTTGCAGCGAGGGATTAAAGTAGTCAGTTCCAAACTGATTAAATGCAAACACACCCATTGAGGTGGACTTTTGGAGAGCTGTGTGTCAAAAATCCACTATTTTCGTCTATGCCATTGTGGGTGTGAACACAGCTTAGATAGCCTGCCACAAATTGTCACCTGCTGCCATTGATTTGCATCACTGTCCTCTGTTTTTTTTCTCGCAAGTGGCACAATATCACGATCAATAACCCAACTAACGATTAAGCATTCGCAACCTTTCACAAATATCGGTTGTGGATCGATCACCGACTCCTAATTGTCTTTGCATTCTCAGGTCAAGTCATCTTTTGTAGTGCAAACACACCGATGACATTTGAAGAGCCTGGAGGTCGGTGTCGTGGAGCTTCTTTGAGGTAAAGGTCAGAACACGCGGATTCATTATTGTCTGCAATGTTTTCCTCGCAGCACCTAGTGAAGGAGAGTGAAGGGGTTTGCGTTCTATTTCCATATAAAAAGCCATTTAATTATAGGGAGGAGAAGACGCTTGTTCCTCTTATCAGAGGAAATGATAAGGGAGTAGAAGAGTGAAAGTCCATTTTGACATAATTGGCTGTGGAATTATTTATGACATTAATTGCCACATTATCGACTGGCTGTCAGCTCGTGTGTCAGAGTGTCCATCTTTCTTAGCACAAGCAGCACGCTCAGCCTGAGGCCCCCTGACAAGCTAATTAGAACAGCACAGAACGACACCGCCATCCTTTTCGTGCCACCGCCAATGACAAATGTTTCTCGACCGTTTCTCCATGGGAATAAGGGCCGCGCTTACATAAATATGTTTTTTTTTCAACACTTAAGATAATTATTGTTAAAAACTAGATAAAAGACTTAATTCATGGGTATCTTTTTTTGTTTACAAATTTCAAAATATACAGCAGTCAGACTAAGACCTTAATCGGATGTCTCCAAAAAGTATTGTTACAAAAACTAGGGCTCGACTTTATCAACCAATCTATCAGTATTTTCTTTGTCAGTGATACATTCAGAGTTTAGTAGAAACTTAAAATGAGGAGAGAAGACTCCAATAGATTTTGAACTTGCAAGGAGAACAGGAAGAGAACCCAAACCTCAGATAATAAATTCCAACCAGTTCTAAAGCCCACCCTTGAGCCCTTTCTTTTTATCATATCTCTCAGGTTACAAAAGAAGATTCGCCCCTAAGAGTATGGAAATCATACAAATGATTTGCTAATACTAACAATGGTGTAAACGGTGCATAATGGTCAAATCAACGAAAAACAGTGTGCAACAATAATCAATTTAATCTATGCAATCTCCTGTGCAGGTGTCGTATATTAAAAACAGAATAAACGTATCAGTCAGTAATAACTTAAATGAAAAGATATTGGGCCAATAACTATGATATCATATATCGGCATTAAGTAGTGACTGAAGGAGGAGAGCTTTTTCTCCTCCACAAGTTATAATCAACATCGGGGTCGCGAGACTAACAACAAGCGATGGAGTAAACCATTTCCGTAAAGGCTTTTATTATAACAAATAAAACAAAAAACTAATTATATTCTGGGCTTGTGAATACATCTTGTTAGAATTGGCAGGTGGTCTTGCAAGACTCACTATACCCAAAGTCCCCCTTCCCCCTTCTTTAGCCAACCAGATAGCACAACTGTAGAAACTATATAACGACTGTGTGAATGAGTACATTGAGACATAAAGTGAACACATTAAGAATTATATAGGTAAATATTTGTCAAAACATTAACGCGATGATTGAAATACATAAAGCGGTTCTAAGAGAGAGGCCAGTGACATATTTCAATATTCTAACACGACTACAACACTAATGCTAGCCACCATGTCCACTAGGTAGATGCATAAGAAGCAACTAAGCTGCATTCCAATACTGTATTGGTCAAGGGTGCTCTATAAAAACTAGTGCCTAAGTAGTTTTTGAAAATGGTTATTTTGTTTTGCTTTAATAGATCACAGCCTCACTTTTAGATGCAGGAAATTTTCATTGAAAAACTTCAAAATAAGAGCATACTATTGCACTCTGCAAGATCGATAAATAGATTAATTTGATAAAAAACAGATATTTAAAATTATAACAATTTGGGGGAAAACAGCAGTCCCCTCAAGCAATGGTCTTCAACCACTAGTCCGTGGACCCGTACCGCATATCACATATGTTTAAAAAAAAAAAATAAAAATAAAAAAAGCCCTATTTTTAGCTTTTTCGTATTTATTTTTGTATCATGCGCATTTTCTTATCCCTAAAAGATCTTAAAGTTTGGGTGCCTATTATACACGAAGTGTTACGGTATTATATTATCGTACTTCAGAAATTCTTGAGACCCATTTTCAGTGGGTTGTGGGCCTTTGCCTTGGTAAAAATAATGCTAGAAAGAAGAAAAAATGGAGGGTCAATTTCCCTCCTGAACAGTAGATGGTGATAATGACATGCTCAATCTCTTTTTCCTCTTCATTCAATTGGCGCATTTGAAAGAGACCACAAATCATTTCATCGTGATTTTGACGGTATTATTTCCTTTTTCTGCCCATGAAAATGGGTTCCAAGAAAAATAGTGATAAGAGGAATGTGAAGTGGAAAACGGTGACAACAACGATTGAGTGGTAGAAGGAAACAATTACGAAATTCAAAAAAGGTGTACAAATGTATGCCATTAAAGGGCTGCTGGAAGCTACAGTAAATAGTTTAAAAATGTTATATATTTTAGTTTTTGACCAGTATGTTTGGACCAGTATGGTTGGTTGGATCCCTTAAGTACTAGGGTTGCAGGGGCTCTATTTCCTGTGGTGTGTCTTGGGCAAATACAGCCAGGTGGCGCCCATACCTCTCAAGCCCTACATATGCTTCTACCCGGTCTCAAACCAGAGACCTTTCACGTGCATATTCTTATTAAATAACTACTTTATTATTAAATTATCGATGTTTAGGTAAAGGCTTTGTTGTTATTTGTATTTTATTCTTGCAGGTGGCAATTTTGAAGCAGTTTTAGTGTGTAGTATATAGAGTACTTGAAGTAGTTTCAGTTTTGCTGGGCTTTTTTTAAAGATAAATATATTCTACTACATCTGATTTAAACTCCACAATATTTTCATTGGATAAACTTGAAATGTGGAATTATTTTTCGTAATTTGGGTCTCAGCTTGTCATTAGGGTCCAATGGTGGGTCCTGAAGTTAGAGAACCTCTGTTTTAAACCATAAAAAACAGATATAATAAAATATGTTTTAAAGTTTTGAAGTCTTACTTCTCCCTTTTGAAGAGTGACAGGCACACTCATTTGTCGGGGGCTGCTCGGCTATCAGTGGCCAGTTGTCACTCATAAAGACGAGTCCCTTTTCTTCCTGTGGCCGCTTGTATATTTACATTAGCCGATGTCAATCAGCTTTCTTGGCTGCCGGCTTTGAATGCAGCGATGGCTTGATTGGCCTTTAGTGCTTTTGACAGGCCAGCCAGTCACACAGAAAGGAGCACGCCTGCCTTGTGGCGAGGTGAAAGTAGCACACTCGGCCTCCACTCCTGCCGTTATGCCGGGAATTTATACACAAGAGATCGGAAGTGACAAAAAAGTAATATTATTTGACATGTCCGCCATATTTGGGTCTCTAGTTGCGTACATTTTAAAGATGAAAAATTGCAGTTTCACCAGTAAACAAAAGCAATGAAAATATAGTAGATATTTTTGGTTGAGCAAATATGCCCGCCCTAAAACTAGCTTGATAAATAATTTAGGATTGATGATGTAATAATTTGCACATGCATTGATACAGTTAGCTTGCTAGCTAATACATAATACAAATGTTATTTGGAATAAGAATTGTAGTGAACGTTGTTGACTACGAGAATTGATGTGGCACTCTCGGATAAACAGTGGTAAAAAAACAAAAGAGAAAACTGAGAAAAAAAATGTGAATGGACAGATGGATAAATACATAGCCAGATGAAGCCATTTTTTAACTTTAAAAAGCACACAAAAAGTTTCTGTTTATCAGTCATTCTCATGACAGTGATAAAGTCATCATTTATTAAGGGAAGCTAATTTGGAGAGCTTAATTTAAGTTGAGGATGTAAATGGAAGGAGACCAAGAGGAAGGCCAGGGTTGACGTGGATGGATGGTGTTATGAATGCGCTGCAGGAAAGAAGTCTAAATGTAGTGGAAGCCAGAGCTCTTGTTGGTGATAGGAATGAGTGGAGAGGTGTTGTGAAAGGATAGTAAGATGTTTTGATGCATCCTAAGGCATGGGCAGGGCACCTGTATGATGCGGCAGGGGTAAACCAGTCAAAGTTGTCGAGCCCTGCTGTTGAACAGACGAGTGTGTTGTGTCAGCCGAGTGACATGGTTGCTTTCTTGTGTCCCATTTCATCTGGAAGGACGAACTCATGACCAACTTGGCTGCCGAGGTGCTTAACTTGTTTGGGTGTTTGGGCATTTTGGTTGGCCAGGTTCACATTTCTTGTTTTTTGCTACTTTTTCTTTTTTCTTTGTTTTTGTGTATGTGTTTGTCTTGCTGTCGGTCTCCCCTCTCGAGGGATATGACCAGGGTAAGTAAATAATTTAAGTTAAATAACGAAAAATAAAAATAGAATAAAAACAATTGCAAATGAAATAAATTAGAAAAAAAATCTGAAAAAACACAGTGGTGTGTACTCTAAGTCACATAGTCTAGCATTAGCTTTTAAGAATTGCTACGGTAATCACATGTTAGCCAAATATAAAGAAAACATCCAGTTAAATCAACTCTTGGTCATTTTAAAATGCCTGTTCATCTTTAAAAACAGAAGTACTGTTATAAATAATATACATAAGAGAAAAGTAGTTTTAACAGAACAAAAAACCTGAATTCAAGTTAAAATGTACTGTTACAATGTACTAAAAAATGACTTGCCCCATATTCTATCATGCTTTTGAAAATAAGTAGTAGAAGAGGAAAATAAATAGAATAACTACTTAATATTTACTGAGTCTCATATTTCAATAGATTATCCCCTAGGATGTTGTATAACTAGTAAGATAGAAGGCAAAAAAGCTGTTAAAGGGGTCAGAGGGGTTTCAAAATTAAGACTAGTGACCAAGTTAGACAGTCTCAAATTTTAAGAGATCATCCAATAGCCTAAAAGTTTGTAGCTCTCTAGGTGTATAGCTTGCCTACTAGCAACAAAGATTGGCCAAATTATATTTAGGAGGTGAAAGGGTTCAAAATGAAGATTACTGACAAAGATAGACAGTTCATAAAATCTACTGAATCTCAAATATCAAGAGATCGTGCTCTCTTGACCATGTCCAAGCTAGCTAGCCGTCCAGTATCGTACAAGCAGACTTCCCACAACAACGCTTGTGAGCATATTCCATCTGACATGTCGTTCAGGAGCGAAGTCACTAGTGGCGGCGTTTCAAAATGACAAGGTTTATTTGTCGGCGTTGTGACACGCTGGCAGGAAACCGGTACTGACAGCCGGAGGAGGCAGGAAGGAGACGGCCGCCGCCGACACACTAGCGCGCACGCGCTAGCTCGCGCTAGCACGCAAGCCGCAAATGTCATCCTTCCCCCGGCTGCGGCGCCCATCCTGCTGAAAAGAGCAGACATTTAAAAGTTTGTGACATGTGTCACGGGCGCTGCCATTGAGCCAGTGCCGGTGACGGAGCTGGAATTGACAGGCGCCCAGCCACTGGAGCTGGCTGGAGGACACGGCGAGTTTGGTGGCTGTCACTTCACATCCTTGTCAATTCCGCATCTTCCTTTGCCGCCAAACGCCATCTCCTGGCTTGTAACGCGTGCCCTGTTACAGAAGGTAACGGAGGTATCGAGATGCGCGGCATCCTTGACCTGAACTCGGCCTAACTGCCTCGGGCTGCTTAGGGACTTCGCGGTCCCGAAAAAACAAAATGGCACGTGACTTCATCGGAACAGATCAGTGACATTCTGCGTTGGAAGCCCTGCAGGTTTCTTTGGTTGCCTTTGTAGTGTAAGATTGACAAAATCATTTTGAAAAGCCTTTAAAACCCACAAAGGAATTATCTAAAAAAAACTCAGTCTGGCATTAGCATTTAAGAAATGCAGCTGCAATCACCTTGGGCAGATTTTAAGGAGACATATTGTTGAATCAACTTTTGGCAGTTTTGACCTTTCTAAAAGAATAAATCACCTAAAATTATCTTCAACGATTCACTTTTCACGGTCTCGCTACGTTCCTGATTTGCATCAGACATCTTGTTCTGCATTCTGATTGGGTATATAGACTCTGCTTCTCTACTTGTGCTTCAATAACTTTTTGTTTTTTAAAGTACACTGTGTATAATTTGACCAGTAGATCATGCTTTTTTATGTAGTGCAACTGAAAACGAGTGCTACAGAGCACAAGGAAGAATGCACAATATGGAGACTCAAAGTGAACAAACCGCAACAGTTTTTCACTCAGGCTTTTACAAGGGGTAATTGTCTGCTCCCTTGAAGTGAGCCTCAAGTTATGTCAAATAAATACAAATTTCTCCACCTAGGCGTCCAGACTATGCCCTGCTTTTGAACGACCTAGGTTCCGGACAATTGTTATCAAGTTGCTTCATTGCTATATTTTGTATGTTTAAGGTTTATATAAGTATGTTTAAGGCTTGCATAAGTAACCTGTATTTTTTTGTACTAAAAAATAAATATTTCATAAAATATTATGCTTTATAAGGATAAATAAAGTGAGGTTTAACTTACTTTTGAAAGATGGGCTTCAAGAGGTACTCCTCCATGGTAGAGAGTGGACGAAAAAAACGCGATCCAACCATTTTCTCGACCGCATCAAGCTTTCTTATTCCACTTTCCTTTCAAATGATAGATAGATAGATAGATAGATAGATAGATAGATACTTTGTTCATCCCCGAAGGGAAATTCAAAACGGCTCACCTCATCTTTCCACTTTACACCTACCATATTGAATGGATGAGCGTGATATTAAACAATAAAAAAGTCCTTAGCGCGCTAGATATGCAGTACACTTAATAGGTTTACACACGAACTAGGGGTGGATGCTGGGTGACCTCTCACAGCACCACCACACGCCGGTAGCGGCGGAAAGGATAACTACAATAAGGTCCTCTACTCGGAAAATGTGCACACAATACACAATCGAACTAACAGCAATGTCCGGATGTTTTTCGACATCCCAAAAAAACCATCGTATCTACCGTTTTCCGTAAGTCGAACCGTCTTAAGTAGCGGAGCGTCTATAATAAGAAAAATGTTTTCATGATATTTCATGTACTTTTGCTTCTTATTCAAATCAACATTTTTTACCACAAGGAGGTGCTAAATAATGCACAACTTTACTGTTGAATTAACATTTAGCACGTTTGACCTATTTTAAATGCCAACTCATCGCTAAAAACACACAATGTGTTTGTGGTTTACTAACCCTAGCTATAACGCGCTTAACTTTTCACCGTCTATACTTCACTGATTTGCATTGTGTCCTGCATTTTGACAGGCTAAATTGGTCAATCATGTTTTGAATACAGTATTTAAAAGAGTTTGCTAACTGTACGTTACGTACGCGCAAATTCTCTTGCAATTTTAAAGATCTTTAAAACCCATAATCTCGACAAAATGTTCTGCTAAAGTATTTCATTGTACAATGGTCGTAAATAAATCAAAGTTTATACTTCTCATATTTCACCTATCATCTGTAATTTTGGGAATTTGTAACTCACGCAATAATAGAGGGTAGACTGTAATCCCTCGCCCCCCTCCCATTTTGTGAAAACAACTAGGTACCTACAACCATGGGGGCACTTCATTGCCTGTTTTCTTAGTCATACTCGTGCTAGAGATAAAATAAGCAATTATCTAGCAAAGCTAACTTGAAAAACTTAATGTTAAAGAAGTACTTTGACATAAAATATCTATTACTGGAAGAAACATTCAGAGGCTGGAGCTTTTTCTTTGAACATTTGAAGACTGTGGGCCTGGTCTCTGAACACACCCCAAGTCCATAGCAAACTGTGACTCGATGCTTAACTCGGGGAGACATGTTTTTTGTCAACCAAGTGTCTTACTTCCGGGCAACTTTGGTCTACACCGATATGATTTTTTAAAAAGACAAAAAAACAGCATCAACATTGCGTACAGACGCTCCTCTATTTACGACCATTCGACTTCCGTAAAACGGTAGATATTTTTTTTTTTAAATATCCGGACATTGCTGTAAATTAGATTTTGTATCGTGTGCATCTTTTTCTGAGTAGAGGACAGTGATGTAGTGTTTCTTTCCAGCGCGTGGCGCTGTGAGAGGTCACCCAGCATCCACTCTGAAGAAGAAAACAGGCTTCTACTCCCTAGTTCGTGTGTAAACACACTGCACTGTGTCTCTGGCACGCCAAGAACTTTGATATTTTTATTGTTTAATCGCTCATGCATCAATTCAATATGGTTGGTGTAAAGAAGAGGAGAGACGTTTCTTTTTAAATTAAAGTTTAATAAGAAAGCTTGATGCGGTTGAGAAAATGGTTGGATTGCTTTTTTTTTTCCGCTTTTTACCACAGAGAAGGAAGTTGCCTAACTCCTCCAAAACTAAGTTAAACTTTATCTTTATAGTCAAGTCAAATCATGTTTTTTTGTGATGCCCTTAATCATAAGGAGTCTCAACGGGGTTCACAGACCACAGAATGTCAACGCCTAATGTGTAGCTTTGTTTTTCTGTACTATGCTTCATCATTCAGCCTGCTTTGTAACGTTATACAGCATATTATTTTATTAAACGTTTATTTTTCAGTTTCAAAACATTACAGGTTACTTATACAAGCCTTAAACATACTTATATAAACCTATAATATACATTCCATACAAAATATAGCACTGAGGCAACTTACGAACAAATTCAACTCGCGTACGGAACTTATCTCGTTCGTAAGTAGGGCAGCGTCTGTTTCTGGTTTGTCGTTAACATAGCCTTTAGGCAATTAATATGTTATTTTTGGGTGAAAAGCATGTGCTAAAATTGGTAAAAGTAGGTGGAAACCTAATCTCAACCCACCTCCTTTAGAAAACGTTTTAGAAATAGAAATTGGACATTTGTCAAAAATACAGATTTTTTTCATGCCCTAAAATAAATATTACCATGTAAAGCAAGATTCCTTTTCCTCCCAAACTTGCATAGTCATATTTCTTGGTATTCTTGTGTTTATGATTCTGTGTTTTAGACAAATAAAAAACAAATCCTCACAAAATAAGATCAACATTTATTTTGATGACATTTTATTGACTATAACAGCGCATTTCAAAATCAGCATAACAACCCTTTTTTGTATATATTGGAACAGAATCATGTAAACAAACAGAATGTTTGCCATTTTTTCCTTTTGCATTAAAAATATTGCAATAATCGCCGACATTTTGCAACAGGATATATCTCTTTCGATCGCATGTTGTGTTTGTGTCTCAGTGGGGTTAGAAGTTTCTGTGTCAGGTCTCAGGTGTGTGAGCGTGGCCCCCTTTCACCCTTGATTAGTGGCAGCAGTGGATGGGTGATCCATCATGGCTGTCAGGCCCCGACATGCAATAGGTTGGATCTGTTTGGCACGCCGTGTAAGTTTGTGTGGAACTGTGTGTGTACAGAAGGGAGGTACACAAATCAACAGCATTCGTCTTAAACACATGTTACAAAATCAAATGGATAATTATTAAAGTGTATCATCAACAGCGGTATTAAAGATATTGCCTAGAGGGATGATCGGATTGGTTGATCGCACTGGTCTGATACTCCTTCCCTGTTAAGTCAATGACTACGCCTACATGTAGGCAGTTGTCTGATTGGAATCGGACTATGCTCTGTATTCTGATTGTTTAAAGCCATGTAAACATGCAAAACAAATAAGATGAAAATCTTGGTCCGACTTCGAATATCTACATATAAATTGTGTTTTCCTGTTAATCATGATACAAAAAAACAAATAAAAAAAACATTCTTCCCTCCAGAAGCAGATTTTCTCATTTTAAGTAGATTTTCTTTTGTTATAAGATATTGTATTCAATAAATAAGAGGAACTAAAAAAATAAACTTTCTTAAAATAAGACAAAAGATTTTAGAGAAATGCTGGTAAACTATTTTCCTCATTAAAAAAAATATTTTCTACTGGGTTAGAAAAAAATGCTTGTAACACTTAAAACAATCTACCAAGTGCTAGACAACATAATTTTGTATGTTTTACAATGTGTGACAGTGACAGTGTAGATATTCTAAATGTCACAATTTAGACTATTAACCCCAAAAATGTTTAATTTATCATTAAATGGACATTGTGTAATATTTGACCACGAGTTGTCTTTTTATTGTGCAGTGTATACGAAAAAGGGCTCAAAAGCACAAAGAAAAATCCAAACTACAGATACTCAAAGTGTACTTCTCATTTTTTGCCCTGGCTTTTTGAGGTTTTTGGGTTCCCGTAGCAGAAAGATGGCAGACAATCATGTCAACTTCCTGTAGGCTAGGCTCCTGTTATGTAGATGAAAATTTCTTCACCTCGTCGCATTTTAAAAAGTCCACATTAATAAAATAATTAATGTATTTTTTGTTTATTATTAAAAACATTTTTTTTTTTAAAATGACATTTTCTCTTACCACAAGTAGGCGCAAAATAATACACACTCATAAAATATAAATATTTTTATTTTTCCAGAAGAAGTCAAAATACCTCAAAACTAAAACAATTGTACTTAAAATGAGAAAATATCCTGCCAATGAAGTAACTGCTCATTCATTTTGATGCTGGGAAGGAATGTGCACTTATAATCATACATAGACAAATAAAATGTTTAAATGCTAGCTTATGTGCTAAAAAAAATAATTCATATTAGGTGAATCATCTGGGACATTTCCATTTATTTTCCGCCTTCACAGCGTAAATGCCACAGTTGTATCCACCTGTATATGGTGTAAAACTATGCTTTGGCTAACCACGTAGGATCTTCAACTTCGTAATCAAAATACTTGCAAACGCCATGTAAACTGTGTTATTCGTTTGTCTCCGGGCATGGAAATATTTGATTCAAATAACTCCAAAATTCAAAATTATGATCCCAGTCAGACTTCTTTGCATGTAGTCAGTGTCTTGGACCTGCCAGGTGTATTCCTGGTCTTTTTGATGCCCTCTCATCGTTAACCTTTTTCATGCCCAATTTCAAGGACTTTTAACGTGAATTTTCCAATTTCTCCATAACCATTATAAAAAAAAAGTCTGGTGTGAATCTTGTATTTTGCAGAGCCACAAAGATATCTATGGTTTAAATATGCAGTTTTTAATCTTCTGTGTGCTTTTATCAAGACTAATGATTTTTAGATCTTAAATCAATCGCCAATATACTTGTGGATCCGAACAAGACATGCGTAAATATTTAGGAGACAGATCTATTCCCAAAATTGTTGTATATGTAGCCTACATTTTCTGTTGCAGGAAGTTCTTCCCATAACAATTTACACTATGAATCGCTACCTTTAGGTTTTACATGGCCCATGAAAAAATTTCCATAATTAATACGTAATCCTGCCCTGCTGGCTGGCAACCAGTTCACAGTGTCCAGTGCTGACTGCCCGAATATGGCTGTGATGGGCTCCAGCACCCCCGCGACCCTACTGAGGATAATTGGTGCTGATAATGGATGTTCGTAATCCTTGCACTAATACACATTTAAATGTGCCCTGTTTAAGTGTAGTATGCATGTCCTCTTGGGTGTGACCTGTACTGGGCGATGACACTTCATTGGACAATGCCGTACACTAATGCCAGCTGTGGTTAATCACGAGGGAAGAAAGATGCAATGGCATAGCAAAGCCACAATAGAGCAGTGTTGGAGTCATTTTTAAGCATACTTGTTCACCCAAAATTCAAACACTTTTCAATCCATGACAACACAACATTAAAATTCAAGCATTTTTAACGATTTCAAGCACCCCTACGAACCCTGCTCTCTACACTTTGGAAACCACCAGTCACCCTTCAGATATTCTCACTGGACTTTTTGAATGGGGCCAAATAATAGTGCATGCCCCACTTTGCATGTTTTTATTTGTTAAAAATGAAAATAAAATATCCATTATATTTCGTTCAACTTCACAATTGTGTCAAAAATGTTATATCTTTAAATCCTGAAATGTGGCAAATGTTTGAAAATTTGAAGGGGGCCGAATACTCTTATAAGCTACTGTACATAAATACTCAAAAAACTCTTCTTCGGATGTCCCACTTGAAGTCGCCCATCAGAGCTGGTCGTTCTGGATGAATCGGTTGCCTTCGGAATGCTTGCCGTAGTAGACATAGCGGCACTTAGCGAAGACACCTATAAAACAAAACGAGACGTTTTATGAACATTTCCGACTGATTTAAATATCAAAGAAGCAAAAAATCGCGCGACCTTGACAAGACATACACAAGAGTGCGTTAGTTAATGCATTTAACAAGAGGATAAAACACATGACATCATGCTAAGCAATGGTTGACGCAGCTACTTAACAAGCGGCACTCATGTTTTATTTCCTGAACTCCAGCCTTTCTTACCCTTGAAAAAAATGACTTCATTTGGATTACTTTAAGTCCAACTGGAGTGTGTTTGCCCGAACTGGACACTTGCTAAACGGCTAAAAGTCATCCAAGTGTGGAAATGTCAAGAAAGCAGCCGGTGGAGAATCCGTTATTTAAGTGCTTGTTTTACTCTTAATATGTTTAGCTACTGTTTCAAAAAAGGTTTTAAACCAAAGTCGCCCCTCAGAATTACATTTGTATGAGGAATTACAATTTCCTGTGACATAAAAAAAAACTATACGTGTTTTTCTTTGGAACACAAAATTATTTTAAACCTTTATAAGGTTAAGTAAGTATGTACCCTGCCTTATATTGAACTTATATAAAAATGTGCAAAGAATAGCCAGAATCTAAATAGAGCAGATTTGCACTGATTGGGAAGAAGGCAGATGGGTGGGATTGGATAGAGAGTTCTGAGTCCTAATAGCCTGATGGAATAAGCTGTCCTTCAGCCTCCTGGTTCTGGCTAGATGGCAGCAGTTTCTACTAGAAATTTCACAAAAAATAAAAATAATAATAATATATATTTATATGTATAAATATTAATTTATGTAACTGCCTATTTTTTTGTTTTACTGTCGTAATTACTTTAGTTGTGTGTATAAGAGAAAATACTGGTTTCATTATTCTCGTGTTAACCCAGAACAAGTAAAGGTGTTTTCCCTACTTCTGTCAAATGTTTCTCTCAAGTAAAATAAGATCAAAAGTAGTTAACTATTAGAAATAGTTGTTTAAATATATTCCTTATTTTATAGGACAGGGGTCTCCAAGGTGCAGCCCCCTAAGGACAGCTGTGGCGCTTGCCGACCTGCTTTAAAGATAGCACACCAGTGCTGAGTCATGGTGATTTTCTAGTAAAATATTTTTTTTAATAGTTGACTGAGTCTATTCATCCCCGCTCCCAATTATTAACCTGGTAATAATGTAAAAACAACTTAGTTACAACATGGTAATAACAAGCTAAGTTTTTTTTTTTTAAGAAATGCTTATCAAACTGGGTGCCCTTTGCGCTAGTTAGTAACAAAAAGTAGCTCTCGATTAGTAAATTAAAAATATCATCTAAAATGTGAATTTAGAATTCATTACTCTATTTTAATTCTTAACATTCATAATCTTAAGTATATTTTTTGACAATATGAGTAAAGACAAACAAAGCTTTTTTTCCCGAAGAGACAAAATCATTTAAGAATCAAATCTGTGATCTGATTTACACATGACCTCTGCTCTCTAAATTAAAAGTTTTTTTCAAACTAACCTTTGTCGGATTGAGTAAGCCTACAAGTGCTACTTGTATTAGTGACTAGCATATCTGACATTTGCATGCTGCAGCAATCGTGACACTAGCGGCTCTACCATTTGTGTTCATTGCAGTTACTGAGTTACTAGTCGCTATTACTGGCTGCCATGTAAAGTTACACTAACCACAGAAACATGCAGACACTCCACTTTAGTTTCATAGTACTAGTTAGGGAAATATACACACGTTTTAAAGTTCAATGTAGCGCACAATCTTAGCAATCACAGAGAAAGGCAGGTCGCCAGGCCCTTTTTTGGGGAGTTCCCTGTTCAACCCATAACAGCAAAAACAACACACGCTCAAGCTCAATTTACGTATGTGCTTACTCTTTTTTTTTCTTGAAACAGCACATATAAGTACTTAATGAGTAAATACAGTAATGCCTCGATTATCACAGTAAATGGGGACCAGAATAAGCCGCAAAACGTGAAAATCTGCAAAATAGCATTGCTCCTTCATAAAAGCAGTTTGATTTTGTGGCCACACTTGTCAAGGTGGCACACAGAGATAGTCACATGCACCCAACACACAAACCCCTCCCCAACCTGGGCGTCATGATTGCATTTTCTGTGCTGTCTGCTCAGAACACAATGCACGACATGTTGATATCAGTGAAAGGAAAGACAATTCAATTAAAAATCTGTTAAGCAGTGAACCAGCAATAACCGAATCGCGAAGTAGCGTGGGATTAATGCATGAAATTATCAAGTGCTTTTTGAAGCTGAATTATCAGCTGATCAAGATGTCCCAGCTCACTAGGGCCATCATGTCTCCTGATATGCTATGCAACTTGATGAAGTGGGTGGGAGGCGACTCGCTATCACCTCCCACCAACAGAGCCATGTACAAGCAGTATTTGCGGCGTCAATGAACAAAGCAGAACAGCTACATCTTGGGCCGGGTCACAGGAGGAGGATAGATAGGCAGGACCCGGCCGGATGAGGTGGTGTCGCTTGGGGGTGGGACGTGGGCCACTCCGAGTACAATCACATAATCCAAAGAGACGCTGTCAAAGATGGGGGGTGGACCGGGGAATGGCGATAAAGTGACAGAAAGCAGAGACAACGACAGAGATCCTGGTGCCATATTAGTGCCAAGCATATTCTGATGCCAGCCTGGATTCTAAACCAACCTGACAACGCGCTCTCCTCAAAGTGCTAGCGCATGTACACACACAGTTATACAGTATATATCTCCATAGGAAGTGTGCACAGATGTGCACACACCAGTCCCTGGCGGCAGCAGTGGGCGTTTTTGTCAAGCTGTAGCAACGAAAGCAGCCCGCAGGACAAGCTCAGTCAATCCAAATCTGAACTTTGTAGTGGAGCGACGCTCGCTCATTCCCACCCCCCCTACCTCGCAACCCGGCTACTTGAGGTGATCCAAACACTCGAGTGTGAGAAGCTGTCACCTCCGATAACATCCGGGACCAGCCTGCCTGCCTGTTCTTGGGAGGCTATAGGATATGCTCATCACTCTCAGTGTGTGTACTGTACATGGCTAACAGTGGGGGGTTCCAAACTCCAGCTGCCGCTTATTGCCTGAGGACAAAGGTAACATGGCGGCAGACTGGCCTTGACATGACCGTAGCTGAGATCTCATATGAATGGGGGCCCCTTTATAAACACTGTAACATGATTCGCTGCTAGGAAAGGTGCCAATTGAAAACAAACTTGTCCAAGAGCTCATTCATTCCCATTGGCGACCATAGAGGCAATGATAGAGGCGTTGCCTTTGACGTCTACAGCAGTCAATTGGTTGAGTTAAAAGTGACAAGAGGTGCGACTTAATCCGGTTAAACTGTCATCAATACTGTAAACCCTTGTTTATAGCAGTTAATGGAGACCAGTACCCCTGCGATATGCGAAAATTGGTTGTATTTGCACTTTGAACCAGCATCCACAAATTATAACGCAGTAGAAACTTTAAAAAAGAACTTCCCAACCTTTTTCACATGAAACATCTGAGTGGCAATCTTGTTTTAGAGTGATGCCTTGTTACTTCGGCACACAAAAGTCTTCTGCTTATTGCCCGCACAACAGCTCCACCAGGAAAGCTCGTACCTCCTTTTCCCCAGCCAATTCATCCCAGGCCAGCCTGCAGATGTAATCTCCCCAGCATGTCCTGGGTCGTCCGTAGACCTTCTGCTAGTGACAAATGTCCGGAAAACATCTTAAGGTGTCCGGCAGGCATCCTTACCAAGCCAACTTCAACTAGCTCGAGGGCTGCGCATTGATAATCAGTTCTAGTTTGGAACCAGTTCTGCAGTTAGCCGATTCCTTGGAATCGGTGGTATAACTCCATTTCGTTTCCACTATCGATCCCGCCTGGGCTGCGATGCTTACATAATAAACGGACCTAACCCAATGCATGGTCAGTTGACGTTGTTCCACGTGCTATTAGTTGTCGCCGCTCGACCAATCATATCAGCTGCAGAGATGTCACCGGCTCGCAGTAAACGGTCAAGTGTGGCTGTGTTTCACTCCAAAAGACGACACAGGAATATTCCATTTTTGCAAAAAAGCCATCTCAGCAAAAGGGGGGTAACACTACCAACATGCTCAAACACCTGGCTGGACATCAACACACAGCTCTAACTAGCTACTCTCAATGCGGAAGAGCAGCGACTCTACTTCATCCCTACACTGAATTACCTGCGCAATGGAAACGTTATACATTGTTGTTTATCCTTTAAAAGGCAAAATTGTTCTGTTAGTCGCCTTCCTGTTGCTAAAAAGACAGCAAGCCGCACACCAGAGGACTCTCTCATAATGGACACAAACAATAGCCGATATCGACTTCATAAAGAGAACTAGTAGAGGCTGTAAGTGACAATCAGCAAGAGGCCTTTTGTCACTCGGGGAGTCTGTCAGGCTAACGGTTGCACCTGCTGTGCTGTACCATTTTGCAAAAGTGGATGGTCGTTGTGGAGCGACAGGGCAGAGATCCACCGAGGATAGCGTTGACACTTTGGTATTGAATATATCAGGAGATCGTCCCAAGCAAGCACTTAAATCCAAATAGCGTAGTTGGTCTCATTCCTGCTTCTGTCGTTGAGGTCTCATCTTCTCCAGTAATAAGCGCAAGCTCTTGCTGTGAAGGGAACTTGGTGGACTGTTTTATGGACATTTTTATGATAACAGAGTTTGGTTAGAACTCCGGTTTAAAAAACTCCAGCATTCCCCTTCTTCAGTCTTTATCTACTTGCAAATGTTGTGTCGGCGCCCTAGAATCGTTTGTCCGAAGTTTCTATAGAGAAGTGGACCCCTTCAGCCCTGCCGGTGCCTCACAAACTCACCACAGCGTAAAAGCTTCTGGGCCTTTCAGCTTCAGTTCCTTCATCTGTGAAGGTTATCCCCTCAAAGTCTACAAATAAACCCCCAAACTTGCGTCAACCAGAATATTCGGTTGTTCAGTGGCTTATTCTGTTTTAGGTTTCTTAGGTCTTTTTGCTGGGTGAATGATATGTCCAATCAAACCAGAAAAACCCAACAAAATAAGTACAAAGTTGAATTTTATTCGTTGCGTAACGTCAAAGATAATATCTGGCACATTGTTGCTCTGCTACGAGACTTTATTAGCTATAGTTTGTTAGCCTTGATTTGATGAGGGAGAAATTATAGGCAAGTTACAGACAATGCAACCATTTTTACTGCTACGTATTCATGTTTAAATTACACTTTTTATAAATCGGTTGCTCTTGTAATGTATTAATTGAAAGAAGTTATATATGAAAACATGATTTTATAGACACATGATGTGCTTTGTGGCAGCACGGCGGCGCAGTGGTTTGATAGATAGATAGATAGATAGATAGATACTTTATTCATCCCCGCAGGGAAATTCACATTTCCAGCAGCATCCCTGAGCTGAGAACAATACAATAATAAAGCAAAAAGAATACAATATACAAATACCCAATGTGACGTGCAAATGCCCACTGTAGCGTATTGTATAGAATATCTAAATAGTGCTACACAGAATACATGTTGCAATAAAATTCGGTAATATGCAATGTAGGGGGTGTGGCTTAATGTGGGCTTTTACTCTGCCGGGTAGAGTTAAAGAGCCTCATGGCATGAGGAAGAAAATATCTCTTCAGTCCGTCCATTGTACAAAAGACAGTGTGCGGCACAGTTCTAAGGTCTTGGGAACCTCCTATGTGGGTTCAAATCCAGCTACCGGACTTACTGTGCGGAGTTTGTATGTTCTCCTCGTGCTTGCGTGGGTTTCCGCCAGGCACTCTGGTTTCCTCCCACAATCCAAAGACATACATTTCAGGTGGATTGGCCGGTCCAAATTGTCCCTAGGTGTGAATGAGCGAGCGAGTTGTCTGTCCCTGTGTGCCCTGCGATTGGCTGGCAACCAGTTCAGTGTGTCCCCTGCCCACTGCCCGATGATTGCTGGGATGGGCTCCAGCACCCCCGTGACCCTACTGAGGATAAGCGGTGCAGCTGATGAGATGAGATGGGATGAGAGATGATGTGCTTTGTCTATACAGAGAACCAGTGTTGGTTTTTCTTTTATGATGAAAACTGGCGTAATTTTCAATGCAAGCAAATAACACATTTTCAATGTTGAAAATAAATCACTTCTTCTATGGCAGACACTAATGTCATGTTTGTCTTTGCTGAAAAGCAGTACTCTTTTTATTGGGCCAAAATTTGTTTCATCTTCTACACTAAAAACTAGCTTCGATGCCTGGAAACTAATGAGAAAACTAGCATAATTCTAGTGGAAAGCTGATGTCTACTATATGGAAGGCCTAAGGATACCACTTGGGAAAATTTGAAAAACTACTTCCACGTTTTCCCACGTGAGCAAGGATAGTGGAAGTGACTGTTTAAATCTAATTACACCACTAGAACAAGCTACCTTCGCACAATGATCATTTGGGCTTCCGTAGTTCTAAGATCGTAGTGTGTTTCTAGTTATGTAATGTGAGTATTTCTACACCATTAGGTGCTATATAGTATACACAGAAGCTTTGAAAAGACTCAATTAAACCTTATTATTTTTTTATTTGTTATTATTATAGAGATTCGAATCAATTCTGTTACTTGGAATGACCAAAACAACCATCTATCACAGGGGTTGCGACAATTTGGAGTCGTGGGCCGCAGAGCATTAAAACAATTTAGCCACTATGCTGATCCTGGAGACGAATTCAATTTTCTCATTTGTGAGTAAAAACACATGCAGAAAATGTTATATGTCTTTACAATTGTTTTAAGTAGGTTAGTTTGGTTTTGAAATGCTCACAATTAGAACAAAATAACATATCCAGTTCCTGTTTAAGCATTTTAATCTGATATTTAGTTTTATAGTAGTTGTATTTTTAGTAGGATTTTTGCAGTAAGATTTATGTAGTATTTGCATTTTAGTGGTAACTCAGAATTTTTTTGTAATATTTTTATAGTAGAATTTGTGTGATATATATGTAGCATTTTGTAGTATAACTTTAATTGTTATTTGACTGTATTTTTGTAGTAGTATTTTTGTAGTATAACTGTACTTTTATTTTTGTAGTAGCTATTTAGCAGTAATTTCATAGTATTTCCAGAGTTGTATTTTTGTAGTATTTCCATAGTAGAGTTTCTGTAGTATTCTAGTATTTTTGCAGTATTTATGTCACAATATTTTAGTATTTTTTTAGGTATTTTCAAAGTAACATTTCTGTAGTATTTTCATTGTATTTCCATAGTGGAATTTGTGTATGATTTCTTCAGTATTCTTTGTCGTACTGCTGTAGCTGTATTTTCATGGTGACATATTTCTGTAGTAGTATTTTTTATGATGGTATTACTGTATTGGTATTTGTGTAGTATTTTTATAGTATTTTTTTCTGAATAAAAGCAAAATATAATATTAGGTCCCTTTTGAAGCACTACATTTTAAATAACATTGTTTTATTTTGTATGTTTGTTGTAATTCTGTAGTAGTAGTATATTTTTTGTAGACACACAAAGGGATAATGGGGACAGAGTTGGCACCCAAAACATCCATCCATTATCCGCACAGCTTATCCTCAGTAGGGTCATGGGGGTGCTGGAGCCCATCCTTGCTATTTTCAGGCCATGGGCAGGGGACACCCTGAACTGGTTGTCAGCCAGTCGCAGGGCACACAGAGACAGACAATTCACTCACTCACACCTAGGGACAATTTGGACCGGCCAATTAAGCTGACATGCATGTTTTTTAAATGTGGTAGGAAACCGGAGTGCTCCAAGGAAACTGAGTGCTCCAAGTTTGCACAGAGAGAACATGCAAACTCCAAACAGAAAGGTTCAATCTCATGACCTCAGAACTGCACCACCGTGCTGCCCTTTTATGACTATTATATATAAATATTGTCATTATATATTGACCATTTTCGTTTGGCGGGCCGGATGAAAAAGCCGCATTTGGCCCGCGGGCTATAGTCTGCCTACCTTTGATCTATCATGATACGTTACAAGAAACAATTTAAAACAATGTTTTTTTCTTTCCAGATTAAACATTCTTCTTTTTTATATCTGATGGCTACTAAATGACACCTAATAGAGTGATCCTGTTTGAACACATTTCAAAAAAGGCCATTCATTAGAGGGCACGCACACACAGAGAAAATTATGCAGCGATAAGAGAAAGGGAGCGAGGAGGGCGCCGGAGAGGCTTTAATGATTGTTCCCTGCATACAATCAGCTTGACTCTTTTCAAGGGCCATCAATATGTCACAGACAAGACACATCCAACAGATGTAGCTTTTAACATCAAGGTTATCTATTATTGGCATCAATCCACTCGCTGTCTGCTTCTCACATCCTATAACTAATTCCACTTGCCCTGATTCTTTTTATTACCCGCAAGCAAAGCATCAATTCTTCCATTATCTGCACCACCCTTTCCCAGCAGGATCGCGGGGGTGCAGGAGCCCATCCTTGCTATCTTCGGGCAGTGAACAGGGGAAACCCTGAACAGTGGCACAGAGACAGACACCTCACTTGCTTGTTCACACCCTGAGAAAATTTGGGCAGGCCAATTAAACTGACATGCAAAACGGAGTGCCCGGAGGAAAACCCAAACACGCAATGCGAGAACATGCAAATTCCGCACAGGAAGGCTGGTAGCTGGATTTAAACCCGTGACCTCAGAACTGCGCCCCGGACACGCTAACCACTCAGCTTCCGTGACTTGTCTGTCTCTGTGTGCCCTGCAACTGGCTGGCAACCAAGTCAGGGTGTCGCTTGCCCGCTGATGAGATGGGCTCCAGCACCGGCGCTACTCCAGTGAGGATAAACCATCCAAAAAATGGATGGTCTTGCATACAGCTACAAAGGTTAAACTATATGTGAAAAAAATGCCGAAGTGGACTCTGCACTTTGAGTTTTGCTGACTCATGTTTTTTTCTTAAAACATTCCACTCTCCCAGGCCAGAACGCCATTGAATATCAACACCATCTTTTACAGGAAGTCATATAGGTTACCCCAAGTGTGAAAATTGGCTAGTAAAAGCTGACTGCATTTTTTGTTTCTCTAAATCAGCAGCTTTCGTAGAAAGACATTCTACTCTCTTAGAGCAGAACAAATTTGCCTGGATCACAGTATTTTACAAGCAATCAGGTAGGTTACTTTAGAGGTTAAAGAGAAATGCCACCCAAAAATGGTTTTGCATCTCAACGCGCAGCCGCTTCAGTTTCTCCCGCATTCTTTCCCTCTTTTGGCCAATTTCCATAACTTTATTTCTACAGTTTGGCCACCTAGCCAACAATTCCATCGGTGCTATTTATCAGGGCGAGGAACGAGCAACGGGGAGCACGGGGTTGCAATTAACAAGGCAATTACACTTCTCATATTATCTCTAAGGAGTGACAAAATACTAGCATGCATGTGGGGGTGCTCATACGGGGGTGAATTGGGGAGGGGGGGTACGAGCTTTCTGCAAGAGTGACTTACGAGCACGAGGTGTGCTTCGCTGTGAGCCGCCGCTATTATTGTGGTCGACATCCATCTTTAGTAACCCTTTTATCTGTTCAACCCAACGTCATGAGACAAAGTCGGCACCTACCCGCTACTCAGAGGGGGAAGGCGGTGTTTTTCGGAGGGCTAGTAGATAAATAACCCCTCTGTGTGCCATAACCCAACAGCCGTTGGACTGTGATGTAGCTTGTTATTGCACGCAAAGCGCTTCTCTCCCTCGAATGTATTGTTTCTGTTTTTCATTTCACGGATGAGAGACAGAGAGGTAAATCAGATGACCAATGAAATCAATTATTCACTTCAAAAAAACAGTAAAAGGAGACTAAAGCTGGTGAACACACTCCAGATGTGTGCCTGCCATGTGCTACACAGCTGCTTCCCGCTTCTACATAATATGTATTAGGTTAATGGGCCACTAATTCCTGAAATATAGAACAGTCTGTAACCAGGAATGGGAAATAACTGAATACGAAATAACTGAATACATGTAAGGGTGTTACGTAATTAAGATACAAAAAATATCTTCTTTTCCTTTACAGTTACAGAAAAAAAAGACGTAATCAAATTACAGTTAGTTGTTGTTCAAAACAGCTATACGATCACTGTTTTTTTGTCATGTTTGAGGATGTGTTACATAGCCTAGTAATTTTGAATATTGCTAACAGGTTTGGCATCCCTGCGGCACAGCAGCGCAGTGGTTAGTGCATATGCGATGCAGTTCTGAGGTCATGAACCTTTCTGTGTGTAGTTTGCTTGTTCTCCCCGTGCTTGCGTGGGTTTCCTCCCACATTCCAAAACATGCGTTTGAGGTTAATTGGCCGGTCCAAATTGTCCCTAGCTGTGAATGAGCGAGTGAGTTGTTTGTCTCTGTGTGGCCTGCGACTGGCTAGCAACCGGTTCAGGGTGTCCCCTGCCCACTGCCCTCTGCCCGAAGACAGCTGTGATGGGCTTCAGCACCTCGGGACCCTACTGAGGATAAGGGGTGCAGATAATGGATGGGTGAGTTTGGCATCCCCACAGTGAAACATGAGCTTTGACACAAGACATACCAGAGCTTGTTGGAAATGGTTTGTTTAAAAGAATTGTCGGTTCTTATTGTCCTATTAATGTACTAAAACAGAGCATGTCTTGTAATCCATGTGGCAGAGAAAGTTTTTTTTTGCTTAATAAACTATACGTCTTGGTTAAAATTTGAGCACTAATCCGAAAATGTAAAATAGCATTAAAAAAAAAAATAATGTGCCAGAATATTCTTAAAATAACATGTTACAATGAGCAGATTTTTCAATTTAGTATTATCAAATGATTTATTCATCCATCTAATCATCTGTCTAGACATTCGTCTGTCCATCTATCGGTCTGTCTGCCCGTCTATTGCTCCATACGTCCTTATGTCCGTCCGTCTATGTAATTTATTCCTAAATTTGAACCGAAGTAAGTATAAATACTTACTTACTTACAAAAAACCCACAAATTTGCATAGTGCAATTTTTGGCAAATATTTTTGAGTTAACTCTGTTGACTGAAGAGCATCATGAGGTGCACGTTGTCATTTTAATGAGGTGCACACACCACTGTGGCGCACTCCGTCATTTTGACAGCCGAGGTGACATCCACCCCCTCGCGGGGCAAATAAACTAATAAGTGCAACTTTGTGACGTAAAATGACGTTTACCATTCTGCAATAAAAAAATCTCAAGTGCGTTTCAGTTTTCCCTCGCTGTATCACAGTTCACTTTTTGAGGTTCTGACACTGGGGGATTTGCATAGTGTATTGTGTTCTGCAGAAGACAACCCAAAGCTAATGAAATCAAGGGGGCAGGTCGCAGAGGGTTCTGTGAGTGTGTGTCTAATGTGTTTGGTGGATGGTACGGTCCGTGTGTGCAACTGTGATAAGCTGGTGTATGCTTTCTGTCAAACAGCTGGGCGGGCGTACAACTCAATGTGTCCACTAAAAACAAACTGTGAAGCATGGCAACAGCTAGTATTTTAGCGGCTTGTTACAATGAAAAGAAATTCATCATTTAAATCGGACTGTGAGGAAAGTCAGAAGAGCGCAAATAAATGCTGATTACCTTTGGGTGTTCCGTGGATTGTTATCGGATCCGGGAAGAGACGCAGGCAGCATCGGAAGGCAAAAGCAAGGCCACAAGTCCAGACTACTGCTGTGGCTACGTAACAAGCCACACAAACCACCCCTGCTAAGCCTGTATCTCACCAGCTCCAGATCCATTACCCTTAAAACGTATAGGCTGGGGCTACAACTAGTGGGAAACCGCTACATCCGTGACTGTTGTATTTAAATAACCACGGAGACCTGACTCACTCCAAGTATCCCCTATGCTATTTGCAGCTAGCTGCCCAGTCTGCATCACTTTCCTACACTGAAAGGAGAAACCCTTCAATTTCAAATACAATTCTGTTTAATGTGCTTTTATTTTGTTACAGTTGTATGGATTGTATGTGACTGATATCTAATAGATAATTAAATGGTTTTACTTCGTGGGTTTTGACTATCGCTGGATTTTTTGGTAACGTTACCCCGCAAAAAAACAATGTATTATTGTATACCCAAATAGCCATGGTATTGATACCCGTCCGGTGCAAGAACCCACCTCAGGACAGTTCTTTTCCAGGCTGTTTACTGCAGCCGCTGCATGTTCTCAACTTGAGCGTATTGATTAGACTTTTAAATAGCTGCCATATAACCCTGGGACATCAGGGAGATTAATTTGCGTCAATGTTCATCTGTAATTCATTAGCCATTTATACTCTCCACAGCCACATGGGCTATCAAGGAAATGTGGGCCATTTTTCACTCAGCAGAAGCCCTGTGAGAGGGCGGAGAGGGAGGGGGCAGGAAACTGAGGCTTTGCCTACATTAGAGGAACAAATGCCAAGACATGCAGGATAATAACACTGACACACTGAAGATTTTAGGAACGTAGGATTACAGGTGTGTGAGTGTCAGTCCGGGACAGAATGCTTCAGGTGGTAGTAGCTTGAAAGCTATTTTAGGAAGCGTTTTACAATCCCAACTATCTTAACTAGGAATAAAAACCCATTTAGTTCCTATATATATCAAGTCAAGTCGTTTATTTGAACATCCCTTAATCACAAGTAGTCTCAAAAGGCTGCACAGACAATAGATCATTGCAAACTACAGACTATAATTACACCATGCCCTGTGCTAGGGCAAGGAAAAACTCAAAACGCTCAACATGAGGACAATGAAGAAACCTTGAGAAGGGTCCGCACATGTGGTATTTACATGTTTTCTTTTCCATTTTTTTTAGCAGTTTCGGGGTTGGGTAGATTTGGTTCAGGATTCCATTTTTAGTCAGTGTTAATTAGAATTACAATTAGCTTGAGAGCCATTAGCCGCTGCACCCATGTGCTCTGCCATCTTGCAATTTATATATCGGTTCATTCATTCATGTTTTTATTAATTTCAGGCGGTTACGTCCTAAATCTACACATGTAAATATCACGCCAATGCATTACAGAATGTTTGAAAGGGAGTGGGGCAAAGGAAACATTAAATCCCACCCCTTTTTTCATATATACCAAACTTAAAATAAATTAAGTTTCCTACCACTTGCGTTGAAATGATATTCCCAGCAGGTGCGAAAAGAGTTGAAGAGCTCACAGGCAACTCATAGACAACAAATAATAGTTTTGTAACAGAAAGAAAACGATAAGAACTGTGTTACTCCAAGTAACAGACATAATATTGCATAGTAATGCATAGATATGTGCGTGTATATATATATATATATATATATATATATATATATATATCTCTCATCTCATTAGCCGTACCGCTTATCCTCATTAGGGTCGCAGGGGGGGGCTGGAGCCCATCCCAGCCATCTCCGGGCAGTGGGCAGGGGACACCCTGAACTGGTTGCCAGCCAATCGCAGAGCACACAGGGACAGACAACTCATTCGCTCATTCACACCTTGGGACAATTTGAACCAGCCAATTCACCTGAAATGTGCATGTTTTTGGAATGTGGGAGGAAACCGGAGTGCCCGGAGGAAAGCCACGCAAGCACATGTATATGTACATGTGTGTATAAGTACATATACCTGTATAATGTGTGTCTGTGTATTTTGTTTGACTGTTTGTTTGGGTATGTATAGCAAAAATCCCAACAAGGCAAGGCTGACAAGCCTGGTAAATTGAGGCTACTGTTTGGTCAATGGACTTTTGTTAGGTCCTCTTCCTTCTTGCATTGTATGACTAATTTCCAGTCGCACTATACATTAGAGTTTTAGCTTTAAAGCTTTAACTTTGAAAGGGTGAGCTACACTGGATTTGTAATTTATACTATTAAGGAATGTAGAGACATATACACTGCAACAGCAAATGCCATGTCTTCTGAGAAGTTGTTGGTTGTATTGTTTGATATATTGAGGTATATACTTCAGAAGAATATTTTTTGCACGTTTCTCAAGACAGAATTCTCAATAAACGGTTGTACATCAAGAGAGTAAACATAATCCGTTTAAAATATCATCCGTGCTATGTAACACAGAAACAGGTATGCTTTTTAACGTTGTACCATGACACTCCATCGTGATCATTTAACCAAATGGCCATAATCAAAATCTTTAAATAGACGGGTGCTTTATTCACTGATGGCTGAATTACAGTCATGGACAGATAAACGCCCATTCGTCGCTGTACTTCCAACCGGGGAAGACATGAAAGGAAATTGAATTCCAGGGCACATAAATTTTGAAGTATGATATTGCTGTTGGTTGTCTGTTGGAGGTGGAAAGAGGTTCTAATAAAAAGGGGGTGGGGGAACGGGGAAATTAATTTTAGTGACATTTATTCCACACGGAGCCTGAAGAGAACAGTGGTTACAGTAGCTCTGTTGCGCCGAGATAAGACCGAGGCGCTTTCACCAGATTAGAAAGTTTGCTCAGAGCGTCTTTCGGCAACCCTCGACGAAACAAAAAAAAAAACAATTACAAAAATCTCCTGTCAGCGCCACAATGACAAGACGATTACTTAGCGCGCCAGTCAGCTAATGACATTGTCTTACCCTTAAGGGCGCAAAGAGACACTAATGACGCCACTAATCACTGGCGCTCATTTTCTCCGTCAACATATGAATCCCGCGTCGGCGTGACGCTGATGGATCACGTTCTTCATTAGGTTCTAGATTCTAATGAAAAGAAACGTGAGCAGATAAAATGTTTTGAACCTCTGACCAGGATGGTTTAGGTGGGGAAGCGAAAACAGCAATTAGAGCTTATGTGGCGCTCGGTTAATAATCGCCGGTGGTGAGTCACTCCGTGAAGGTTTAATCACCGGGATGGGATTCAATAACAAAAGACCGCGGTATTAATCACGAGAGAGCGATAACTTGGCTGTTCATCTCTTTGACATTGGAGGAAGGGATGAATTAATGATGCTCTCTATCTGAACACATTAAATAATAATTATCAGGCAAAACAGCATGAAAAGGACTGCGTAATGAACCCCGTTGTCAGGTCAATTACAAGCGCATAAAAGTCTTCAAAGGAAGGTACCTTGTACGTCCGCGGCCACGACACAAGGACATAAGCATCCCGGAAGAGGATTTGGCAGAAAGGGACAACTAGAGAGTTTTTGGAGACTCTGTAATCACAGCAAGTTGTTGTTTGAAGAAAATATGTCAATTGCAAAGTGTCGCGTAAAATAAACGACAAATGTGAAAAAATAAGACAAGACAGCTAAATAACATGCAATTAGTTTGTTTTTATATATCGCTCTGTAATTTGGCAACGTGAAATGTTGATGTATATATATATATATATATATATATATATATATATATATATATATATACATATACAGTGGGACCTCGGTTATCGCGGTTAATGGGTACCAAAACCACCCTCGATAAGTGAAAATCCGCAAAGTAGCGGCGCACCTTAAAAAATGCTTAAAAAAAAAAAACTTTTTTTTTCTTTTCTTTTTTAAATTATTTTATTTTATTATTATTATTTTTGGGACCTGCGAAGCTCTGAACCCGCGAACATGGAAGCACGAAGTAGCGACACCCCTTCAACAATGCTGAAAAAAAAAGAATTTTTTTAATTATTATTATTTTTTAGGCCCGCGTAGCTCTGAATCCGCGAACGTCGAAGCACGAAGTAACGAGGTCCCACTGTACACACACACACACATATATATATATATATATATATATATATATATATATATATATATATATATTCACTGAAACACATGTGTTTTTGCCATGTTTTTCCTACAGAATGCATGTCATTTTCCATTATCAAATATTTTAAAAAAGGACCAATGACCTATAATGGAATGCTGTAGAGTCGGATGGGGCTCCAGAGCTGCTTGTTGATGACCCCCTGTCTATATTGTATAAGAATATGGATTGGCTGGTCCCTGGCCTTGTGTAAAGCCGTGTAAAGTCATGAAAAGTGTCGAAAATGCATGAATCTGTTAAAAAAGGGAAATTTTGTATTATGTAGTGCCTCCTAATGGTAAAAATAACTATTAAAAAAAAACAAAAAACATGGAATTGGATTATGAGCAAAAGTACATGAACTATCATATACATGTAAATACTCAGCCATTTTGTATTTATATTACATAACATGAGGCTCACATAGAGAAATCTGGCATTCTTGACAATAAACAGCAACTTGAGGTGAGGTTTGAGTCTGCTGAGGCACAGTCAGAGGTATGAACAAAATAATCCAACATCTTATTTATTGTTTGATTGGCAGAGCAAGCGCATATCAATTAATAGACCACTTGAAATTTGTCCCTCTCCCACAGTCACTTAGGATTGGTGGGGTCATGTTTGTCGTAAATATTGATTTCAAAACAAGGCTTTTTAAGAAAAGTTAAAAATAAAAAAAAAATTCACACAATACTGAAAACAAGAGGGGTACGGATGTAAATAGGGGAGTGTGCTATGTTTGCAGCGACTCGCCCACCTCCACTACTCACCCAATCAATTTGGTGAGGGTGCTTGGTTGGCTTTTTCATGTGTTTAGTTTTTGTGGGTTTTCATCGTAAAGTGTCTCAACAGTGAACATAGATTGTTTAATGAGCTCCCATATTAAGGATTCCATCTAGACATACAGCCAAATAAGTGTCTGCTGGTGTAACACCGAGTATAAACTGCATTTGAAACTTTACCCTCTATATTTTGGAACAAACACACTATTGTATTGCTTCTTTGGATACTCAGGAATTGAAAAGCCACAGAGAAGGTTATTTTGTCCCCTATGTCCGAGCCAGATGTACTCATGAAAACAGCCATATTTGACCCGTGAGTCATATATTCCCGATTCCTCCACTATACTATTTAGAATACTTATGTTTCCAAAATGACAGGTAAGGTCCAGTCATCCCTGACATCAAATAACTGAAGAGTAACACTGACCTAAGGGTTTTTACCCCGTCCAAAAAATGTTTTTGTTAGCACGTCTGTGTTAGCATTTTGCTCAAAAGGGAAGTTATTATTTTGTGGTGGGCTAAGATTCAAACTCATCCTCTTGTTCATCATTTAGCAACCTGCCCACTTCCATTGTCAAGAGATGCTAAACACATTAGTAACTTCTCCTAGGAGCAGCGCGCCCCTCCCCATCCCCGCTATCAGAATCATCTCCGAGTCAGCCCTGACGCCTGCAAGACAGTTTCCACCGGGGGCTGGCGTTCCCCAACCCACCCGGGTGACAGGCCATCCGGACGGTGATCGGACGTGACGCGGTAGAGAGAAGGGCAACGGAAATGTGAGATGGCAGAGCGAGAGGAGGGCGGGTAGGCCGTGCCGGGGCCCTCGTGGCGTACGGCACGCGCCCATCAACACGGTTGAGCGTTAGCCGAGAGCTACTTGTCACAATGACGCAAGGACGGAATCACTCACGTCAAGGCTTCATCTGACTGGAAGATATCAATCTCACTGTCCTAATCCGAGAGGACACGCTAAAATACCCTTTAATATTGGCATTGCCGGCTTCCGTCCTCCATCCTCGGAGCAGAAAATGCGCCGTGGTTTTGAGCCCACTTGTTTTCACATGCCATTACCTCCGTCTCTAGCGCTGACGGTCAAATTATAATGGAGCAAATGATATTTATCATGGAGACAGCGCAAGGAACGTAATGTAGATAGGAACAATATCTGACAAGGTCAAATGGTCCGACAAGGTCATCTCTTTCATTCCGGGTTGAAATTGATGAAAGGATTTTTGTCCTCAATAATCAGCGCACATTCCGCCAGACGTAAAGATACTTAATTAATCATTAATTAAATGTAGTATTTGAAAAAATACAATTGATAAAAAGCAAACTTAAATAATTTTAAATATCACCTACGTTCATTGTTGATGTTGACTATGTTTCGTGAATTGTTACCCCAGCAATAACTATTGCTACCTGGTAGTGTGGCCCCTTTACTCTTATTTTTCACATGCTGATGTTTTTAGGTTTTTCCTTGTCCGCATGGCGCTTTCAGATCAGGGGATGGTGTAATTGTAGCCTGTGCAGTCCTTTGAGACATTTTGTGATTAAGCGACATACAAATACATGTGACTTGACTTGAATTATACCAATAAATAACAATCATTAATTATAAAAATAATAGCTTCGATAGAGTCATAGGCAAGTAGTAAGTAGGCAAGCAGGCAGGTAAGAATGTAGGTTGGTACATAGGTAGGTACTGTAAGTTAGTACGAAGTTTGGTAGGTAAGTAAGTGGGTAAGATGGTAAGTAAGTAATGTAAATCGCAGACACTTTTGTGGATCTGGAAAATAAATGATTCACACTGGTTTTCTTATTGTAATTGTACTGGAGAAATTGGAAAATAAGCTTTGAAGGTCCTCTAATTTGGCCATGAAAAGGGTGCACGAAGCCTGCATTTTATATTTTACGTACACCGTATTTTTAAAATGTAACCATACATCGAGGCAGTATATTGACAGAGTTATTATATGTAGTTACTAGCGTTGCACATTATGCTAGCGCAAAGTAATCGAACCATGAATAGTCCTTGGCAGCCCCCAACAAAACCAGACACCCAAGACGGATGACTCCACTGCATCCCTTAGATTATTAATTGATAAGGCATATCCACTCTTCACACAGAGAGATGAAGCTATGAGGTCATGATTAACTGCTGATCCGTCTCACCTCATGAGAGATGATTTTTCTCCCTTCCCCCTTCCCCGCCTCCCGCATGACACTCTTCGGACTGTCCTCGGCCTCTCTCGCGTCCCCTGACAGGCGGCATAATAATGCTCGTACATCATGGCCCCCGAAAAGTCCAATAACCTAAATCTCCGCTCGCCGCACACCCAGGGACTCAATTACTTTATTGACATGTAATCTTCATAAGGGGAGAAATATTGAGCATGTAAGGTCAGCTGGTTATGAAGACATATTATCATATTATCTGCATGAGGGTTGTAGGGGCTCAGACCTGACAAAGCTAATTATAATGGTACATGTTTCAGAGCTCAGAGCGTATTATGCGCTTGACTGCTCGCTTGAGTCACAGCTGAGGTATGGCCGAGACAGTGGATGAGATCTCAGGACTAATAGGGCCAGGATGTCTTCTAAGGGCACGGGAATTAATGAAGCCAAATATTATCGACTGCACATCGCCGCATTAAGATCGGCTATTTGTCAGCTCTGCCTTATCACAAGCTAGTGGCTTCTGGGTTTTGGCCGAATGACTTATATGAAAAGAGGCTAATGATAGTTACGTCTTATCAACTGTTTTTACAACGCGCGTGACTTGACAATGAGCAGAAAAACACGTTTGATTTTCAGATAATCCGCATTTTACTGAAGAATCATCATATGTGATTTCATTGCTAAAATCTGAGATTATAGCTCCTAATGCTAGCTGGTGCTTTGGCGGAGCTAGCGGCTAAAGCTACCACATAATACTAGTGTTCAAAGAATTAAGTTCTTGAATAGATTAAATAGTTTATTAAAAGTTCTGTGTTAGACATTTTTCCGACATATCAGCTTCCATGTCAGCAAATACTAGCAACAGCTTTGATGAAGTTAGCAGCAAATTATAGTGGATAAAACTAACAGCTAATGCTAGTGATGTCCCTGAATAAATGTAATAATCTATTTAAAAAGTCCATATTAAAACTTTTGAAATAAAACAAGATACAAATCCTCATAACGCCCACGCCTTCAAAAAACTTACAGGTTTTCTTCATTTTTAGAATATTCTCACTGTTAAGCTGAAAAGCCCCATAACAAAAAAGTTGTTTTTAAACATATTTGAATAATAATAAGAAATAAACTGAATTTCATTTTGAGAAAAAAAACACATTTACATTTAAATATCATTATATGTGTCACCTCTGAGACTCTAGCCTCTGATGCTAGGTTCATTGGGGAAGCCAGCTGTTAATGTGAGTAGATAATACTACCC
The DNA here is from genome assembly GCF_059441175.1 of Urocampus carinirostris. Classification (NCBI taxonomy): domain Eukaryota; kingdom Metazoa; phylum Chordata; class Actinopteri; order Syngnathiformes; family Syngnathidae; genus Urocampus; species Urocampus carinirostris. The sequence continues at coordinate 29,047,908 of NC_142361.1, forward strand.
TTAGCCACTAGATTCTAACTATGCTAGTGGACTTCTCTGAATAAATTCAATAGGTTTTTTAAAAGTTCATATTTGACATTTTGCCAACATATCAGCTTCGGAGTCAGTAAACCTGTAAAGTATCCTTGTTTGTAGCCCTTAATGCAAGCATTTCTGATTCTGGAAGCTAATGCTAGCTACCAATGCCAGCGGTTACTTCTTTATAGGGGTTATTATAGTTTAAAAGTACATATTAAAACATACAAAATAATCAAAGATACAAAGATCAACGACCACTTACAAATAACTAATAAGATGTTTTTAATTTTAAATGACCTTCAATGTTCTGCTAAAAGACCCCTGCCCCCCAAAAAACAAAAGGTTTTTCAGCACATTTGAATTAATTAGGTTTGCTTCTAAAACGATCCACATTTCGCTGACAAATCAGCTTCTGCGTCAGCAACACAAAGCCGTTAATGCTAGTAGCTGCACTAGCTTGTTGCCGATGCTAGTCGGTAATGCTATTGGCTGCTTCGGGATAAAATTAAATATGTTGTGTATAATAATTTTGCATTATCTGGGGAGGGAACAAAAAAACGAGATATTGCCGATGCCTATGACAAAAATGATACAAAATATTCTAAATGTTATGCTACGAAAGATTATATACCATTACTAGATCATATGAATTCCAGTAAGAATGATAGGTACAAGACTAAGGAATATTTATCTCATATTTGTATTTGAATGTGTTTTTCATGCAAACATTAACTGCAATCATGATTTGCATCGCTTTGCACCTGAGAAGGTTCGAGAGTAAAACCTTAAAGCTTGAAGGACATATGGTCATTATCACCAAGGTTATCTTAATATCATCCTTCCGAGCTATGCGCTTAAAACCTACCGCCCGCTACATATGGCAAAGCAGAAGAGATAATGCAACATATATTTCCTGACCGAGGCACGGAGGCTCGGGACAAAAGACTATATAGAGTTTAGCCAGAATCATACAGGGAGGGCAAAGGGCAAGAAACTAACAGTCGGCTAGCCCGAAGACATTACATCTCAGGGTCAGGAGGTACAAATAAAGAAGAGCACTGCTAGACATGCGAACGGCACACTTCGTCGGATAGTACGCCCTCCTCCCTTGCCTTTGTTTTCCGACCGCCTCGTTCCCTAACTCGCAGGAAAAATGCCCGAGATGGTGTTGCGTGGTTGTCGGTGCCAAAGGTTGCGTTAACACTTGCTAATGGTGTCAAACTGACACATATTATAGCTTTCTTGTCAGGATCCACAGGCACACATGCTTTGTTTTAACAGCTCAAGCTTTTTGTTTACAGGCTTTTGCAAAATTCTTAACCGTATGCTTGATAAATAATAAAAGCTCCATACAAACTCTTCTTTCAATGAGCTATGACACAGTCTTTTCTCTTTAACTGAAGGGTGGATGTCAACATGGATGAATTTCCTGCGGGAGGAAAAGGAATCGAGGAAACACACATGTGTTTTTGACCAAAAATGACCCAGTCAATCCGTTTATTTGCACCGCAGTGACACAGCACGCCAGCTAACATTCACAAATCAAACAATGACAGTGAAATAAGTTGTCGTGACAGAGAAACCTGCTCCTTAATCGGTGGAATCGGAGTGACAGGCTAAAAGGTTATTCTGGGTTCGCTAGCATTTTCGGTGACCTCACTCGTCAGTGGTAAACCCGTGGAAACCTGAAAAGACACACAAGGTCTTGGAACCCAGGCAACCATTTGTATTTTCACTACTGAGATGCTCGTTTGTTGAATATAATCGGCCTTTAAGGTTCTAAAGGTACAAGTTGACCCAAACAACACGGCACGGAGGTCTGAATCTTGAGTTAAATCCCATCGTGCGCAATAATTTCTGTCTTCTTTACAAGCAGTGGATCTAAACAAGGCTTTCACGCAGCTCACTGCAATGAATAATCCAGACGGCACGTAATGTGAGCGGCGCTGATATTCTGACAACGGTTTGTGCTCACACGTCACCACTTAGTGTCTCCCAATTGTATATTGATGTCAGGGCAGCTGACAATAAATCAGCGCAGTCAGCGAGCGAGCAAGTGAGAAAACAGTTTAGACAATGGCCCGATGGAGCTTAGAGTAATTGACAGATGAGTCCGACTCTTTCCGCCAGAGTAGCTTTGCAGCACACGGGACACCTGGGAACCAGTGTTTGTGCAGGTGTGCAACCCAAACAAGGCCAGACAACCAGTATTTACGATCGGGTCTTCAGAATCGGATGACAAATGCAAACTAGTGATTATAGACAACTCTTTCTCCAGTCAGGAGATTGTTTGGTGTGATTGCCTACAGAAATAAACTACTTAAGCAAATTGTTTTGAAAATGAAGGATCATTTTTGCTATGAGAAGTTAAATCAACAGGGAAAGGTGTTTGTATGAGTCTTGAGCTGCATCAAGTCCAAAACATTAGCAAGTTCAAAATATCTATCAATGGTTTGTAAACAATGGTTATTAGATGCAAGTACAGGATTAAAAGGCAGACTCACCCACACACTATTTGGTCAGGAGATCAGAAGGCTGACAAAGAGTCACACCATTGTTCACATTTGTACACATTGGCATGTATAATTAGATAGAAGATCTTTGACACCTGACCTTCCCTGCATTTATTTCCCTCAATTTTTGCATTGCAGATTTGGTCTCAATTCTACAGAAAGCATAGTAGTTAGGTTAAGAATCAAGGGCCAGTATGTCCCTTTTTCACAAAGTCCTCCCTAGCTTATCCCTTATCCGAACTACATGGTGCTACCATGTAAAGGGAGCTATGGAAGAGTAAAATACTGTTATTTTTTACTGTGGTTCATTGAAAGAAATATTCAGTAAAGGATATTTAATTGCTATTCAGCTAGTATCTTAAGAGGACAAACAAATTGATATTTTTACCTGCTGTTTGAAATTTTGTCATACTTTCAAACTTAATATAGCAGGAAGCCCATTTAAGCGAATATTAGCATTGTCAAAGCTTACGCTTGCTAATTCAGCATGCTAATCATTGCAGCTATAAATAAATGAAAAAAAAAACAAATAAAAAAGCCAAGACTGATATTACAGCCCACCTGCTTCTGAATTATGTTGTTTTCTTATTTCCTTTATTAGCTATGACCCATTGTTTGTTGTTTGTTTATATCACTAGAATAGGGTGACATGCATTCCCAATTCTAGAATATTCGTTGACCTTAGGCTTGAAATAAATGGTCAAGCCGTGGGGAATAAACGGGACAAAAGAAGTAGGGAAATGTGTAGATGATGCGACTGGCCCTTAAAAGTCCCAGGATTTAGATGTCTACCAAAGTTTCTAGAAAAACGGGTCTTCAGATTGCACAAAACCTCAAATGTAAAAGACTAATTTTGCAAAATGACTGAAACCCCCCCATAAATCTTTAATACATTGTTACAATTTGTAGTCATGTCTATGTATACTGCAGTGTACACAATTACGATTGTTCTCCACACTCGCTGCCTATCAGTGGTTCTTCGGCATTAATTGAACTATTCCGATCATGCGTGATTGAGAAGTTAAATGAAAAAGCACGCATGTCAAGCCATGCAGAATGTGTGTTCAACGCCGCGGTGAATCGGAAGGTAATTTGTAGGAGCCATTAACCACACACTCGTTATTGCGTGTGTGTCTGTCTTCACTGAATTTAGTGTCTGAGCTTTTATTATGAGGTCTCAAAATAATGTACAGTATCCCCTTGATTTTTTTCTCAAAGAACGCATTTGTAAAGTAATACCATAATTGCGCAAAGTACGTATTACTCCGTAGAACATATTAATAGGAAAATAAATCTGCAATTTGCCAGGGTCAAACTGAGAAATGACGAGAGAGTACTGTATTAGATTCATGTTAAGACTCTTCCTTTATAAACCGCTAGACATGGTTTTTCAAGCATGGTGCATTAAGGACAGTCTTTATTATCATTATTGAATATGAAACATGACATTTAAATTCTGAGTAAACATGATTTTTAATAGGCAATAATTACCACTAAGACTCATACAACTATGTCCCTTTTAGCATGACAAGTCGTCCGACGTCTGCCGGCATGCTAGCAGTTATTTGTCAGAAAGAATGGTCGAGAGCCACAGCACGCAGACAGGCTCCGCCTGCTCGCTGAGCCATTTGTTCTCGGCTAACGACGCAGAAGAAACCTGCTGGACCCAACATCCATCCTGCTGGAAGCAAAAATATCCAAAACCATCTGGCAGCAAGGCCCTATAGTAAATTACAATGATGGACTCGCACCATCTGAAACCGCGAAGCTCGGCTGAAAAGCGCAGTGCATGTCTCAGTTTTCCCCGACAACAAATCACAGCGAAAAATAAAAAATAGCGCTTTGGAAATACTGGAATTTCAAAGCTCCTTAAGAAATAAGACCTTGCCACTTGAGTTGATTTATGTTCTGCTTCTCTTCTGAGAATGACCAATGTGACTGGGAAGTAGACCAGAGTCCAAAGCTGGGGTTTTTTTCCCAAGCGCACATGAGAGCTCATGTCCTTGTCCATCACGCCGACACATTGTGAGCCTAGGCCAGCGCGTTACTTCAAACGCACATCTGTTTTCGCTTGAATGGCGGGTGAGTCAGCTCGACTTTGTACCGTCGTAAATAGCGGAGGTTTGTCTGCGACGGTCACGGACGATAAAGATTTACGAGGCGTATTTGCCTGCTGCTGAGAAAACGCTTCAAAGTTGGTCATCATCATATTTCACAGCTGGTGGAAGATGGAGGCCAACATGTGACGCTTGTGCTTGGAGCTCATTGTTTAGAATGTTTTATAAGGATACGGGAGACGTCGCCAGGCGGCAGCCTCGATCGTGTTAAGACGCTCGGGCGTAGGCCGACACTTAGAGGCTTGTTTCTAACATTCCGTAACAGCATGAAACTTCATTTTACTTGTCCTGCTTTCACACTGCTGTGAGATGGCATTCCACGCCTCAGTGGGGAGTCAACCATGATGGGTGGAGTGGTCAGTCTTCCATTTCCTTGCTTGTGTCTGACATCTTATAACTCAAAATTCTTTGTCACATGTTGTAAAGATTATTTGACAATCTGGAACAACTTCCGTTCTCAGATGTCTTTAAGTTCTGAACTGAGTCAATGACATATCCGCCCTGGTTTATTCCTGGACGCTGGATATTTCAGCTGAAAATGAAAATCTCCATTCTGATCCCTGCATACATCGTCCCTCCAATTGTTCTTTCTTCATTAATGCAATTTTCATGAAACACCCAAAGACATCCAAACACGTCTTTAATTACTTTTTGCAAGACATTGTAGAGTAGGATATAATGTAACTTTGGACTGGGAAAGAGGCTTTCTCAATTTCAACAGGGACCATGTTACAGACAATGTTCATCCCACTAGTCAGTTCAGAATTTTCATTATAATCATCATAATATATTTAAATGATGCACAATTCTTTCTCATTCACGACTATTGCCCTATTATTACAACTTAGGCCAGTCTTTAAGCATCCTAATAATCTTTTTATCTCTTTTTCTTTTTGAAAACATCATGAAATGTTAACCCTGGAGTTTCACGTCCGATCTTGTTGCATACAAAGTTTCACAACATTTACATCAATGACAAAAAAGAAGATTCAAATCAATTTCAGTTCTCTTTTACTGGGGAATTTACAGTGGGGTCAAATGAAACTTCGAAAAGGGGATACAGCTTGTTCAAGATCAGCCAGGATTACGTTTTAGATATTCCCCACAGAGTTGAATATTTCACGATAGTCGCATTGACTTTTAAACATCATTTATATTGTTAGGGAAAGAGTATAGTTTAGTCTGATGCAACTTCTGAGAACAGAGATCAGGCATGCTCGTCTCATCCTAACACTGTGTTTTTCTTAAGTAGTTGTCATTTTTTTAAGAACTGTTAGAATATAAAAGGTCTATATTGTCAGTGATAACAATAAATGCACACTGTTTACAACAAGATTAGATGTGGTAATCCAGAATGATATTTTATCTCAATAAGAAACATATTTCTTTGACGGAAGAAGATGCCCCAGTGTTTGTTTTGGAAAGCTCAATTTTAAAGTATTCTTAAAGGAATTTATTCTGTGGAATTGGAAATCAGTCAAATTCCAGAATAAACTATTTACGAAGTTAAAAATCACTAGGATTAAACCACGGGTTCTTGGATCTGTCGTTATTCTGCTGGGACCAAAAAAAACCCCTCCAAGGTTCTTTCAGTGACTTCAAACAGCAAGGTAAAAAAACAGACATGTCCTCAAAGTGCACACAAACAGAATTATTCAAAAACTGCAAGAGGAGTGCCATCCGGTAATAGAGTGCTAACGACACTTGATGGAAGGTGACTTCTCTGAGAGCTGCCACATCAAGAGTTCAGCAGTTAAAGCTGTCACCAAGCAGAGGTGGTTGTATACTTGCATTTTAATACACGCAAAAAAAAAAAAATGAAGGACCGCTTTCTCCAGAATTCAGTGCTCGTAACTCTAAATGCGGACAGCGCAGGCAAAGGTTACCGCAACCTCTCCAACTTTCCAGTTCATCCATCTTCATGGGATCGGTGTCTGCTTACCAAGATAAAGAAAACAGAGCCTGCTTTGATCATCACTGCCATGAGCTGTGATGTGCAGCAGGGGAAACACTGCATCATCGTAGCCGTCCACGTATGCTGGGATGATGACAAACGGATCATCTGTATGTAAGCCACAGCATGTGCTTTGAATCAGCATATGTGGACTTAAATTTTTCTGCTTATTCATATTACTCACACTTAGTAAGTTTACAATTTAGGATGAAAATATTGTAAAAAAAAGTTGGATTTTGTAATGCCATGTCAATGCTCACAGTAATCCGTATATGGTCTCATACGGACTACGATTCGTCCAACTAAGACGATTGGTTTACTCTGCTCTAAAAATACAGTGAGACCAACCAAATATCGTATTTTTTGGATTTTAAATCACACAAACCAGAATTTGCATCACTTAGAAAGAAAAAGACCCCTCCGCAGTGTGGATGGACTTTCCCTAAGAGATAAGGTGAGAAGCTCTGTCATCCAGGAGGGACTCTGTGTAGAGCCACTGCTCCTCTGCATTGTGAGGAGCCAGTTGAGGTGTTTGGGGCATCTGATAAGGATGCCTCCTAGACGCCTCCCTCAGGAGGTTTGCTTGGGGTTGTCCATCGATACGATGATGACCATCTTCTTTTAATTGTGAGTCTGCTGATGTTTGAAGAGTCCGATCCTGGATCCACAGATGCGGTTACAGACAGAGCATGTGAAGGGGGTTCTGGGGGGAGCAGGGGTGGCCTGGCGAGCATGTCTCTTTGCACGCTTTGCTGCACGGTGTTGCATGCGCTGTTCCTCCATGTAATCCACTCCATGTGAGCAGTGGGAGCGCCAGAGGTCTCGGCAGGAAGCAAGTTCCTCCAGTGAGGAGGGGTTTATCCGACATCTCTTCAGGATGTTCTTCATTTGGTCTTTGAACCGCTTCTTCTGCCCACCAGCACTGCGTTGGCCTAGATGTAACTGACCATAGAGGATACGGCGTGGCAGTCTGTGGCTGGGCATTCGAACAACATGCCCCAGCCACCTAAGTTGGCGTTGGGCCATAATGGATTCCATGCTGCAGCTGCCTGCCCTCTCCAACACCTCTGTGTGCGGCACTCTGTCCCTCCATGTGATGCCAAGGATCTTCTGAAGACATCTTACATGGAAGGTCTCGAGGCTCTTCAGATGGCGGCTGTAGATAGTCCATGCCTCACATCCATACAGTAATGTCGTGATACATACAGCTCTGTAGACCAGCATTTTGGTGTGGAGTCTAAGGTTGTTGTTTTGAAAGACCCTTATCCTTAGTCGACCGAAGGATGCTGATGCTTGCTTGAGGCGGCTCTGGATCTCATCATCCAATGAGCAGGTGTCAGACACTATGCTCCCCAGATATTTGAAGGTGGGCACCATGAGCAGGTGTTGCCCTGCTGCTGTGAGGGTTATTGGGTTTGGTAAGAGGTCAGCACTGGACTGACAGAGTACCTCTGTCTTCTGGGTGTTGATCGTCAGTCCCATTCTGGTGTATGCAGTTACAGCTGCCGAGAGAATGTTTTGCAGAGCCTCCGGTGTATGGGCAACCAGGGCACAGTCATCAGCATACTGTAGCTCAATGATGGTCTCTGAAGTCAGTTTGGTAGTTGCCTGTAGCCTCCTGATGTTAAACAGGTTACCATCAGCCCTGAAGTTGATGGTAACTCCAGCCTGCTCCTCCATCCTTCTACGTAGCAGTGTTGTAACACAGACGAGGAAGATGTTGAAGAGAACTGGAGCCAGCACACAGCCTTGCCTCACTCCAGTTTCGACGCCAAAGGGCTCTGAGCTGTGTCTTCCAACTACCACTCTGGCCGTCATCCCTGAATGGAACTGTGCAAGAATGGTGAGAAACTTGGGTGGACACCCAAATCTCTTCAGGACTTGCCACAGTAGGTCCCTGTTCACTGTGTCAAATGCCTTTGAAAGATCGACAAAGGCGATGAACAAGTCCTTGTGCTGCTCCCGGCATTTCTCTTGGAGCTGACGTGTCACAGAGATCATGTCGACTGTTCCCCTGTCCTTTCGAAAACCACACTGTGACTCTGGGATGACGCGTTCCGATATTTTGGAGATGAGTCTGCGGAGCATGACCTTGGCAAGGACCTTTCCAGCAGTGGCCAACAAAGAGATACCCCTACTGTTGGAGCAGATGGATTTATCTCCTTTATTCTTAAAGATGGTCACAATGTTCGCATCTTTCCACAGTTGCGGGACACACTCTCGTCTCCACACCTCTGAAATATATTGAAACAGTGTCCGTGTACAGAGGTAGCCTCCTACCTTGAGAAGTTCAGCTGGGATGTTGTCAGGTCCAGGGGATTTATTGTTTTTCAGGGTTTTGACTGCATGCAGGATTTCATTGAAAGTTGGCGGGAGGTCGAGGTCTGGCAATGTAGGATGTTCAGGGAGCTCTGAAAGGACAGTTGGGTCCACTGGGGTGGGCTGGTTGAGCAGGGTGTTGAAATGCTCAGCCCACCGCTCCACTATCATAGCCTGATCCTTGATTAGAGATGTTCCATCAGCAGATCTAACAGGTGCCAGTGAGCAGTGTCTGGGGCCATAGATGGTTTTTACTGCATCATAGAAACTGTGCATATCGCTTCTATCAGCGTGAGACTGGATTTCATTGGCTTTTGAGATCCACCACTCATTTTGCAGTTTTCTGAGAGTTCTCTGGGCCTCGGAACGAAGGGCTTGCCATAGCTTTTTATGGAATTGAGATTGTGGGTTGTTAAGGGTGGCTCTGTGTGCCTTGTGCATTCTGTCCAGGAGGGTTGAGATCTCTCCGGCATTCTGGTCAAACCAGTCCTGGTGTTTTTTAGTTTTAAAACCAACGGTTTGGGCTGCAGTGTCAAAGAGGGTGGTAGATATATAGGTCCACTTCTCATCCATCCCAGCCTCTGACATGACCAGCTGCTCAATGTTTGCCAGCCTCTCAGCTAGAGAGCAACGGAAGTTGTCAAGGGTGTCGCTACTGGAGAGTTTGGCACAGTTGAGTGTCTTCCTCTTTGAACCACCATGACGTGCTAGGGGCCGGACATGCATTCTGACCTTTGTCAGAATCATGCGGTGGTCGGTCCAACAGTCTGCCCCACGCATAGCTCTTGTAATGAGCACGTCCTTCAGGTCAGCCCTCCTCACGATCGCGTAGTCAATCAGATGCCAGTGTTTGGACCTGGGATGCATCCAGGATGCCTTATATTTATTCTTTTGTTGGAAGATGGTGTTTGTGATGGTAAGGTTATGTTCCGCGCACAGACTAAGAAGTCTCATGCCATTGGAATTAACTTTTCCAATGCCATGGGCACCAATCACACCATCCCAGTTTTGCAAGTTCTTTCCGACTCTTGCATTGAAATCACCAAGCAGCATGATTTTGTCATTCCTCGGGATGTGACTGAGGATGTCATCGAGTGCCTGGTAGAAGCGATCCTTCTCTTCATCATTCGATGGCAGTGTTGGTGCATAGGCACTAACTAATGTGACATGTCTGCATTTTGCAAGTGGGATGCGAAGAGTCATTAGTCTTTCACTGACACCCACTGGTGACTCTGTGAGCTTCAGCAGTAGAGTGTTCTTAATTGCAAAACCAACTCCGTGAAGATGGTGTCCGCCCATGGGGTATCCCTTCCAAAAGAATGTATAACCCTCCTCCTCTTCATTGAGTGAGCCTTCCTCAAGGAGTCTGGTCTCGCTGAGCGCTGCCACATCCACATTATATCGCTTCAGCTCGTTGGCAATGAGTGCTGTTCTGCGCTGTGGTCTGTCCAGACTGGTATCCAGGAGTGTCCTTATGTTCCATGCTGCAATTCTAAATGCTATTGTTTTTCGACCGCATAGTGGAATGTCCCGACAGGCGCGGTTTCCTGTCCGGGTACTGTGCTGAGTGGGCAATCTTTAGGCCACCTTTTCTAGGCGTTTCCCCAATTGGGGTGAGCAGTGCGGCCACTAAATAGTGCTGCTCAGACGCACAGGGGTCTGCCGGAAACAGCTGCCACTCAATCCCAGCTGCTAACGACCCTTGCCCTGTGCCGCTGACGTGCAGAGGTCCAGCTAAGAGCTTCCAGCTCATTCAAACCTGCTCCCGTCACTGGTTACTCCATCGCCGCCAGACTTTTGTGGTCGGGGACTCAGGTAAAAGAAGATACCTGCGCAATGATGGTTTTTAAAGTGGCGTAAGGGGTGCGCTTTCCCCAACGCCACTATCTTGATTGTAGAGAAGATGGATCCAGTGGCAAGGGAGACCCTAGACGACCGGCATCTTCCCACAACTGCAGGCGGCTGCCGGAATCCAGGTCTGTGGGAAACCGCCTCAAAGCGTGCCGCCACCAGCTTTTGGGATCACTCTTAGTCTGGACTCTACCCTTCGACCTGTTCGGCTTGGGTAACCCTGCCAGGAGTACGAGACTCCCGCCGACATAGCTCTAGGGGTCATTGAGACGCACAAAGTGCCCCACCACGATAAGGTGGTGATCCGTCGGGGCACCCCTCAGGAGGTATTCCAGGCATGTCCCACCAGCAGGAGGCCCTGGGGACGGCCCAGGACACATTGAAGAGACTACGTCTCTAGGCTGCCCTGGGAACGCCTCGGAATCCTGTCGAATGACCTGGAAGAAGTGGCAGAGGATAGGAAAGTCTGGGCTTTCCTGCTAAGGCTGCTGCCTCCGTGATCCGAAAAAACATATTAGTCGCTCTGGAATATAAGTTTTAAGGGAAATTTATTGGATAAAATCCAACACCAAAACAAACATGTCATCTTCCGAGTCATACCTAATTGGTAAAATGGCGGCGCCCTCTGTTGGCTGCGGCTGCATCGGCTCGCTACAACGGGTCAGGTGTATCGACATTTCGTTCTGTGTACATTGTTACAAAGAATGACAATACAAAGGAAATTATTATTATTATTATTATTATTATCTTAAAAGGCAATTTTAAACAAAAATAAAATTGAATGCGTGAAATTATTAACACATTCATCTATCATTTTACATGTTATATCCACAAGAGGTCGTTTCAGGCATGTGATAGTAATTTCAACATTGCTGGTGTTGTGCTGAAAAATGTCCCCCTACCATACGTCACTTGCACAAACATCACTAAGATGATTCAATAATTCTGACACAAAGGGGCCAACCCAATACTTCGATCAATTGGACACTTTATTCTGGGTTGTTTTACACAAAATGACCCAATTGTTTGGGTTGTTTTAAACATGCTAAGGGGCCGGTCACACAGACATTTGTGGCTGAATCACGGCTAAAATTTTGCGGGTTTTTTTTGCCCGTGGTTGCCCGGGATGGAAAATGCGCAAAATTTGACAACCCGCCGTTCGTCTGTGGTATGGCCGGAAAAAAGACGCCGGCGACTGTTCCGCTTCCTCATCGCGTCATTTTTGCGTCATTTTCTCGTGTGGACCACGGGTATAAAACCTCCCGAGCCGGTGTTGTGCCCAAATCCGACTCCTACGCAACACACCCACCCAACCCACACCCTCGCGTGAACGCGCATTCTGCTGCGCTCGCTTTCGACCTTTTCATCCGCGTTAACAAACGCATTTTGTAGAATACGATCGCACTTTATTGTTTAAATAAACGCGTTATATAGACTAGGATCTCCCAATTATTATAATTAGCTCGCTTTATTGTTTTAATAAGCGTTTAATATAGAATACGATCGCTTCTGATGAAAGCGCAGCAGAATGCGCATTCACGCGAGGGGGGAAGGATTTACCGTTCGATTACGTTCACAACAAAAATAAAGACGGAATGGATTATGTTGTATTACATTCCCAACGATTGCAAGACGAAGTGAACTTGGTTATATGTTCGCCATTTCATTTCCTATAAGTGAGATAAAACGAGGTATAAATAGTTGGAGGAGCGAGGAAATGCAAATCTCGGCAGGAATGTATTTATCGGGCTGTAGAATTCATAAACGCTCTAGACACAGTCCCGTGAATATCAAGATTACAAGCTATGGCATCATATTTATTTTAATATCTTGAAAAGAAATGTCAAGAAATAAATATGGGTTAAGACGAGATCACTACGCTGACGGGGAGGGGTTTATTGAGGGTAATTGTTTTATCTATTTTTCTAATTATTCATTATCGATCAGTTCATAACACGTTACAAAGCTTAGGAGCCGGGACTCTTACTCTCGGCCAAAAGGGGTTTTGGGGTTTTTAAGGGTTATTGTTCTATCTTCGTTATTCATTATCCATTATCCGTTATCGGTCAGTTCATAATACGCTACAAAGCCTAGGAGCCGGGACACTTACTCTCAGCCAAAAGGCCAAGCTAAGGTCCTAGCCCTCAAGCCTTGCTGCGATCATTGCGAAGGCCAGGCTAAGGACCTAGCATCAAAGCCTTGCTACGACCATTGTTAATGCACCGAAAGATTTATTCGAAATGAAGAGAAACTACGCTGACGGTGATCCATGTTCACCCCCTTGACGTCACGAGCACAATGGTGTGCTCGGCAAATCGCGCTGTATATACGCGGAGAAAGGCGTTTGACTGTCACACGCGTAACACGCTAATTTTACGTAATAACACCGCGATACAGGCGCAGAACATGCTATTACCATGCTCCGCCCACGATTACCCGCTGAAATTTCCCGTCCTACCCATGTGTAACTACGCCCTGGCCGCGGCCAGAGCACGTCGTTCCGCGTCATTTCCGCGTCATTACCTCGTGTTGACCACGTGTGCGGCACGCGGTTTAACACGTGCTCAAACTTTTGAGCAGCTCAGAAGTTTTGAACGCGGCCAACCACGTGAAAATTTCCGACCGCGAGTAAAGCACTCCTCTATCTCGTCTATATGGCGGTCTCAAAACGTCCAACAGCGCCCAACGACATCTGCTTCACGGCCAGAAGTTTACGGCCGCGGTCCAGCCTCGATAAACTCGTGAAAGGCCGTGTCCACGCGCTCTCAAGAATTGAACAGCGCAAAATTTTTTCGCGCTGCCACCCGCGCGCAAATTTCCGAACTCGTGTTATGCACTGCCGTAACTCGTCTGAATGGCGATCTCAATGCGTCCTATAGCGTCCGCCTCAAAGTCAGAAATTTCTGGCCGTGATTCAGCCGCAAATGTCTGTGTGACCGGCCCCTAACATAGATTGATGTTGCACCAAATGAAACTAAGTATTGGGTTGGTCTATATTTGACCTGACTCAACTGTTTTTAGACTGCATTTTATATTCCGAAATCATGTTTATGTAAAACCCATTTGGTTTTATTGCCATTTTTTCTTTGTTGGTACAAACTTAGATAGTTCTAGCTACCTCTCTAAACAAGCTACTTGTGAATTGATTAATTCCGTCAGAAAGTTTTCAATTTATTGTAGCAAAAGTGCTACACAAATGAATAATAATGCGTCATTAGCAGTACATTCTATGTATAATTTGTCTTTCATTAAGATATTTTATCTTATTTATATAATAAAATAAAGAATTAACCTTTAAAGAAGCAAAACAGTTGTATCGAGAAGAATGTACATCATTTTGCTTATTTTGAGAGATTATTTTTCTAGCTGTGTTTTCAAAATTGCCTGGAACAATTAAAATAAGCACAAAGTTTAAGATTGCTTTAAGTTGTAATTTTCTTATTTTGTAAAAAACACGAGATAAGTATATACTTGAAATGAGCAACATTTTTAGCCAAAAGGGGTAAGATTTTATTTTTTTGCTGTGGGTATCAATGCTTATGTCGCTCAAGACCGTGTTCTTAGCGACCAATGTACAGCCAGAATCTTTAACCACACAAGACACTGCAAAACGTATTATTTGTGTACTGTAACAAGCAATCAATCATGCAAGTGTTTTTATCCATCAACAATTTAGACCAGCCAATTAACCTGACATGCTTGTTTTTGGAATGTGGGAGGAAACAGGAGTGCCTGGAGGAAACCCACACAAGCACGGGGAGAACATGCAAACTCCACACAGGAAGGTTCGCTCTCATGTCCTCAGAACTGTGCCGCGGACGCACTAACCACTGCGCCACCGTGCTGCCCTAGGTGTATCTATACTAAGGTATAATTGTTTGCAGCTTTGCACCTATATCTGGGTCTTATGGGTTAAACAACATTTTTTCACCATGCCTTTCTCGTTTCCCGTGAATTGTAAGAGAAAAAGCCTACCCACTGATTTTGTTCCTATAATATAGGTAAAAAGCAGCGAGGCTACTAAAATAAAAGTGATCTGCAGTTCAGAAAATACCGCATAACAAATCAAAAGCTAAGCTCGGATGCGAGCCACGTTGATTATCCACAGCGGACGTTAAATCAAAAGCCTTAAATCAACGCCGATTGCTTAAATGAACTCGAAGGCCGTCAAAGTTGCTCGGCTAAGTGCACGGAGGAAACATGAAGTCATCCGTCAAAGCAACAGCCTCCCCTTTCGACAACTTTCAACGATGGCAGTTTAGTCATCCATTAGTCACGTACGCCCCCTTTCCAGATGTTCGGGCAAAGAAAGCGGCAGGTGTAGATCAGCGTGAGCTCAGCTGAGCTTTAAAAGGCAACGCTTAGCACCCAGCGCTCCGTCATCTGGCCTCTCCCCGGCCTCCACCAGCCTCTCGACAGCCCATTCCTCATCATTTAGCCCGTTTTGGCAAAACCCAAAGCCCCTCTAATGGGCTGCCCTGAATGCTTCCAGATGTTTGTTTATTTGTTGTGCTGCAACTATAAAACAGTTTACTTCCCGGTTTGGATGCGGTCCCATTGCTCCCATTTTTTGGAGTTACCCCCACATGAAACGGAGGCGGTGAACAAAAGTGATGTGCCCCACGGGCGTCGTGGGGAAGTTGTAATTTTCCGTCTTTTCTTTAAAGCTTTGAAGGCTGCTTCCCTCCTGGGATTTTAATAACAGTTGCGCACCATTTAAGATACATCCATACAAAGTAGCTGGAAGCTGGCCCAAAACAACAAGATTAAAGGGGCCCGAGGCACATCGGAGTCGTTCTTCCTTGTCTGTTTACTCGGCTTGTACAAAGATATCCCTTTCATTTACTGTTGTCACTGTTGAGGAATGGCCTACTCAAATTTAATCTGATACCTGTATGAAAGCAGCTAGCGCCAGACGCATTTATTTACATGGAGAGAGGAAATGAAAGGCGTTTTTATTAAAATACTCGTGGCGCACATGGATGTATCAATCAAGTCTGAAAGGTCTGTTTCACTTGTCAGGCTGAAATTAGATCTGTGGATTAGACTTGTGAGTTAGAAGGTGACAGGCTGACTCCTAAATTATTTTGCATGGAACAGATGGAGAAGCTTAAGTTGAATTTGTGAGAAAGCGCTCGAGAGCTAGTCCAGGTTTTGCTTGCATTGTCCAGAAAACAAATGCAATCAATTGATTTGAAGCTGTTAATCAGGGGTCACCACTGTGTTCCTGCAAGCACCACATAGTCCTTGAAGAACAGCTGAGTCGCTTAAACACCGGTGCTAAAAACAGCTCACCAGGTATCTGTCATTGTGATTTTCTAGGAAATTTGACATCTAACTGGCATGCGGAATCAGTGACATGCTCCGTGTCTTTACAAACATGATCAATTTTTCCCGAGTGCTTTTGAAAACAATTCAATAATTTATATAAGCAAATCACTCAGTGTATTTGAACTAGGCAGATGTTTTTGCGGTTGACCAAGCCTATTTTTAGACTCTACTTCCAATAAATACAAACAGTAATAACATAGTAATAACATAAGTTGTTATTTGAGAAATGCATTTCGAACTGGTAGCCCTTCACGCAGTCAGTAATAAAAAAAATAACATTTAGCTTTAAACATCTTGGTGATTCCTGCGATGAATAATTTGATAAAGGGTCAACTTAGAGCAGAAAACAAATAAACACGTAAGTAGCAGCTCACACCGTTTTAGCTCTAAATATCTAAAAATAAGGTGATAACAAAAAAATATCCGGACATTGCTGTAAGTTAGATTTTGTATCGTGTGCACCTTTTTCCGAGTAGAGGACAGTGCTGTAGTGCTTTTTTCTGCCACGTGGCGCTGTGAGAGGTCACAGCATCCACACCAAAGAAGAAATCCGGCTTCTACTTCCTAGTTCATGTGTATACACACTGCACTGTATTTGTAGCATGCTAAGAACGTTTTTACTGTTTAAAATCTCGTGCATCCACTCACTATGGTTGGTGTAAAATGTAAAGAAGAGGCGAGTTGTTTCTTTTGAATTGAAAGTCTGCAACCTCAGTGGAAATGTTTAAATCTAAGCTTAAAACACACTTCTACTCTAAGCATATGAATAACCTATGATTTTGTTGATACTATCTGTGTATTATTTGTTATTGCAACATCTTTTGCAGTCAGGTCATCCCGGAAGGGGGATTACCACATGTGCGGTCTCTTCTCAAGGATTTGTTCATTTTCCTCAAGTTGAGGTTTTTGAGTTTTTCCTTGCCCTCATGTGGGTTTTAGACCAGGGGATGGTGTAATAATAGTCAGTGGTTTGCAATAACCTGTGCAGCCCTTTGAGACTCTTTGTGATTAAGGGCTATACAAATAAAAATGACTTGACTTGAATAAGAAAGATTGATGCGCTTGAGAAAATGGTTGGTTTGCTTTTTTTTCGTCCACTTTTTACCACGGAGAAGGTCACCTTACTCTACCAAATGTAAGTTCAAATGTCATCGCCTAATGTGTAGCTTTGTTTTTCAGTACTATGCTTTATCATTCAGCCTGCTTGTTAATGTTTTTGCATGGAACAGATGGAGAAGATAGAGCGTATTATTTTATTAAACATTTGTTTTTCAGTTTCTAAACAATACAGGTTACTTATACAAGCCTTAAACATACGTATATAAACCTTAAACATACGTTCCATACAAAATATAGCACTGGAGCAACTTACAAAGAAATTCAACTTGCGAACAATCTTCCAGGACTTATCTCGTTTGTAAGTAGGGCAGCGTCTTTAGTCTTAAAAGCTGCACAGACCACCATTTTGGAAGATCTAACATCCCTTGATTCTAGGTTGTATTGACTTAAGTCTAAAGATAATTAAAAAAAAAGTGAGTTGTATAGTGCAAATCCAAGCCAAAGACCTATAGCATAAAGCCAACCCATTTATATTCTGCAACATGTGGGCCAGGACTCACTTATGGACTGTTCGATTTGGAGTGGACTCGACAATGGCGAGCAGTCGCCGGACTAAAAACCGAGGTGACAGTCACTTGGGATCCTCAGGCCCCTCTGCCAGACCGCATCGGCGCCGCCGTTCCCTCGCGCCTTCCAGCAGACACTACCGACTCCCCCCCCTCACCCCACCAGCCTCCTCGCCGTCGTCTTTTGTCTACTTCCATCCGGTTTCCTAGTCCCATTCGTAGCGCTCCCCTCGTCTTTTCGTCTCTCCTTAATCTTCCCCTCTTGTTCGGTGTCACACTCGCTCTATGAGACGTTTCCATATCTCCGTTTTAATCCTACTTTTCACGCCACCTTGTCTCTTCCGCTTTGACTCTTGGAGACGAGAGCTTATTCTGGACTTGTGTCCTTGCTTTTTTTGTCCCAGGGGCGCCGTCCTGCCAGCGCTGCCATCCTGTGGGAGAGACTAGTAGCCGAAATTACCTTTGGCACGTCTTGACACAGGTGACGGCGCCGAAGGGGGGTAGACAAAATGTAGCGCTAGCACGGGAGCAGGCAATACAATCGGTCCTCAAGGTGTAAATGGCACCTTGCAGATGGCACATACAGCGGTATTTTTTTATACAAGCATTTCTACACACGGGAATTAAGACAGGTGTTTGTTTTTTGTTTTTTTTTGGGGTTGTATTTTTTACAAAGTAAAATCAAGTTCATGAGCAGTGACCGAGGCGACCACTAGAAACCGCCAGGGTACTTGAAGTCCTTGAAAATACTTACATTTTAAAGTTGCTTTTTCAAGGAATAAAAAGTGCTTGGAATTTGGTGAAGTGCCTGTAAATGCTTTGAAATTGATGGCATGTTTCTCAACAAGTTTTTTTAAAAATGACGCAGACATTGCTCACTGGTGGTTTTGCTTTGCCATCGCATTTCTTATTTCCTTGTGATTAACGGCAGCTGGCATTGCTTTGTATGGCATTGTCCTATGAAGCGTAATGGCCCCCTACGGGTCGTGCCAAAGAGGACAGGCGCATGCTACACTTAAACAGGGCACTGTGAATTGTGTATTAGCGGAAGGATTACGTATCAATTATTATCATTGATTATGGGCCGTGCAGAAAATTAAGGTAGTGTTTCCCACTGGTAAATTGTAATTGGATGAACTTCCAACAACTGAAAATGTAAGCTTCATATTATTGTTATTTTTACCCAAAACTTATGCGATCTGTCTCAAAAATGTGTACACACATATTATTCAGATTTACACATATATTCACGATTTACTCGTGATCTTAAAATCCAATGGCATGTTAAATGCAGACACAAGAATCAAAATTGAATCTGTAAATCGCAGATATATTTGTGGCTCTGCAAAATACATGATTCACAATGGATTTTTTCTTTTAATGGTACTGGAGAAAATGAAGATTTGTCTTTGGAAGATCATATAAACTGCTAAAATTTGGCCATGAAAAAGGTGTAAGAACCCTGGACCGCTCAACCATCAGCTCGGTTCAGTTTGCGCATGCGCCACCCACCCAATTCCGCACCCTTGGCTATACTTGTAGTATACTTGTATACTGCAGCAAGTTCGTTTTAATGACATACCTTTATACCTGTAAAAATAGCTAACCTAACAGTGATAGGTTATTGTGATTTTCCTCGGAAATTACGTTTCTATTGAACACGATGTTTTAGTGGTTGAATGAGCCTATTTTAACCCCACTTCTAAGAAGTACAACATGGTAACTTAGTAATAACATATTAACCACACAGTAATATTATGCACAGTTGTCATTTTAGAAATACATATGACAATGGTAGCCCTTTGCACTCATCAGTGACAAAAATAGCTCTCGGAACTGAAACCCCTGATCTAAGTATTTGCCCATCTCATCCATCCATCTCTGAAAGCGACCATCTTGGGGATGCCTCAGTAAACGACCAATCATGGCTTTTCTTCCAAAGCAGGCTAAGCATCATTGGATGTTAGCCTGACCTAGCAAGAGACCCAGTGTCATGATTGCTAACTCTGGTCACCTGGAGCAATCATGTGGACGCCTTCTGATTGGCTAACGGTTCCTTCTTTAGCGCGCTGCGCCCAGACCTCTTCGTCAGAGGATACGATTGTAACTCTGTGTGACTCTCCTGATTACCTGTTTCGCCTAGAACTCTGTTTAGTTTCTGCCTGCCTCCGACCCGATCTGCTTCCGTCCCACGCTACGAACTTCTCTCCATCCCCGGTAAACTTGACCTGCTTGACTTCCGCACTCCGATTGGCTACTTGATCCGAAGCTATCTTCCCGCTGCTGCTGACGTCTGACAAACATCACACCTCCCGCAAGCCCTGTACGCTTCCCTAATAAAGAACTGTAACGAATGCTCTGGGGTTTCCTGGTCTGTTCTGGTCTCTTGACCAAGCAACATCGATTACATCGTTCCTCAACCCCGAGTCATAAAACATCTGCCCCCAGAGAAGGATAGGTGGATTTCCCTTTTAGCTAATACCCTTGGAAAAAAGTATCAGTCAGAATGGGGTGTTCATGTTGCCGTATAAAACATTGTTCTCAAAATATACTTTTAGGCGACTTCAACTTCAAAAACAACAAAGAAACATAGTTTACGAAGAAGATTGCTCAATATACCCTGTCTATTTCATCATTGAGGTCGCAGGATTCCAGTTAATGCCAATTTCTGCAAACTACTCTGGATGTGTTGCGTTCAGTGGCGTCTCCTTAATAGCGGTTGTATTTTAAACACTGCGCAAACCTGGCTCCATGCGATACCCGATGCTAGCGTGCAGAAAGCCAGACGCTCTCTTAATCCTGTTCTTGCCCACTATTTTTGTTGTATTCTTGTAAATAAAGACCATTCATTCAACTGCAATTGTGTGTTTTTATTGTAGATCTGCTGTTGTTATTTTGTTACAGTCGTAGAATCTCAGTAGATTAGGATGTCATTCTGAGGTAAGTTTGTCCCTTAGTGACTTTTATGAAGGTGCATAGCTATTTGGCGGATTGTCATGATTACTGATGCGAGGCACCTGTGCCCGCTCCTTTGACGCCAACTGCCTCGGACTCTGATTGGCTACCTGTCACTATTTAAACCCCCGTCTTTCTGTCACCTGTTGTCAGACCGTCTGCTAACCTCAATTTACGTTAGGCAAGCTTTTCGACCCTGACTCACACCTGTTTTGGCTCCCGTCTGTTTTCCGGCTTCGACCCATTTTCTGATCTCGACCACCTTTTTTGCTCCCCTGTCCCGGCTACCGACACCGCCATTGCTTGCCACGGAAATACCACTTCTGCGTTCAGAGCAACTTGCTCCCCGCGACCCGCGATCACCGGATGTGTGTGCAATCCTTTCCCTTCTTCCCAATAAAACTGAGAGAAACGTACGCAAGTGGGTCCTGTCTCTCTTCTGGTCTTGAAACGGATTTAACATTTTTGCAGGGGTTTCTGATCCCAATTAACCATGATAAACGAGGGATTACTGTACTGTAATAGTTAATGTTAAGCATTGACGATACAACCTTCAAAATGACCCCTGGCACGATTGACGCAGGTGACAACATTTAGAGCTAGCAAAGAAGCATACAATACGATTGGTCTTCAAGGTGTAAAATACACCTCACAGATGGCACATATTGTTTATTTGACAAGGGCGGGAAATGTGTGGCTTTGAAAATCAACAGAACCGTCTGCGGACGGTCCCGGCTAAATTGTTTATATCCTAAATTGAATTGATGTAAACACTGCCTGCTTCGGGCTTGGAGAAATGTTTGAAGTCAAACAAATAACACCTAACGAAGAGCAGTAGTGGTTTGCAGGCAGTCAGAGAACGATAAGGGCTGCATTAAAAAATAAATAAATGTTTAAAGAAAATCCTTATTTATAAGAAATTATTTGTATTCATTATATTTTTCTATTATTTGTTTTAATGGTTTAATTGAAAGTTAATTGTATTACATTTTTAAATATTACTACAATAATTTGCAGCATATTTAAAGAAGTTTTAGTAAAATCATATTTATTTGTAAAGCCCTTAATCACAAAATATTTCAAAGGACTACACAGGTCAGAATGACACCATCCCCCTTATCTAAAACCAGCATAGTAATACAAAAAACATTTTATTTAATTATTTTATAAGCTGCTCATTTTATGTATTTATTCATTTATTTATTTAGTTAGTTGGTTAGTTTCTATATTTTAATTGTATTTTAGGAGTTTGTTTTACTCTTATAAGAACATTAACATTGATTTTAAAAGCATTTTAGTAAAGATATAAACACTTACAATAAGCAAAAATATATTTATTAATGTATTTTTATTGTATTTTATTTATATATAGTGAATTTTTTAAGAGTTAGTTTTAGTAGAAGAATAAGAAAATAATTTGCAATTAATTTGGAAAGCATTTTTAGTAAAAAAAATATCTTTATTAATAGATTATTTTGTATTTTTTTATTCTTTATATTGTATTTGAAATGGTTCTATGAGTTAAATTTAGCAAAACAATAACAAAATATTATTTGGAGTGAAATAATGGAAAATTATTTTAGAATTATTTTTAATCCAAGAAGAAGAAAACATGTCCTAAAATGAGCAAAATTATTGTACTATGTATTCATTGATGCATTGATTCAGATTCATAAAATATTATTTGAGTAAAAAGTTTAATTAATGCTAAAAGTGACTTTATCAAGGAGATGTAAAAACACTAAAACGAACTAATTTTTCTATTCATTTATCCATAATTTCGTTACCTATATATTTGTTTACTATTATATATTTTGATTTATTCTAGTAATTAATTTTGGTAAAACAATAAGAAAACATTACTTTTATTAAAATAAGATGTTAAATAATTTAAGACGTTTTTTTAGTTCTGGAAGAAGATAAGTATCTTAAAATAAGCAGTTATTTCATATAGGGCTAACCTTATTTTTGTGTTCATTCATTTTCCTTCTATTCCTTTCTTTCATTCGTGTATTGTTCAGCTATTTGCCTTTATTCATGAAGTTAATATTAGTAGGAAAAAAATAAATAATATATATATATATATATATATATATATATATATATATATATATATATATATTATTTAGATAAAATAATTTGCAATAGTTTTAGAATTATTCGGAGTAGAAGATGAAAATTACATAAACGGAATGTGCAAAATTATCTGCCAGTAGAACAAAAACATATTACGATTGCCCAACTTATTTGACTACAGTTTTGAAGTGAACATATAAAAATGCATTCATTCTGTGGAAAATTGTATGTAGTTATAATTTATTTGGACATGACAGCTGATTTTTTTTATTTTACTTTGTAGGGTTTAAAAACACTCAAGGGGTCTCATATTTGATTGTCTTGTGGGCCGCCGAAGCTTAGATATGGGTGACGTTGGGCTGCATCCAGTTTTGCACATAAAAAACTGACTGTTATCAAATAATTTAAAAAATATATATTTTCTACAGAGAATTACCTCTATAAATAAAAATAACGATTATAAAAATAGGGTGGCATGGCGGATGGGTAGTTTGTGCGCACTGTGCGGAGGCCCAGGGTTCAATTCCAGCAAATCCAACGTTCCCGTGTGGAGTTTGCATGTTCTCCTCGTGCCTGCGTGGGTTTCCTCCGGGCACAAAAACATGCAGTTTAATTGGCCAGTTCAAATTTTCTCTAGGTGTGGATGGGCAAGTGAAATGTCTGTCCATGTGTGCCGTGTGACTGGCTGGCAACCAGTTCAGGGTGTCCCCTGCCCACTGCCCAGATAGCTGGAATGGGCTCCAGCACCTCCGTGACCCTAGTGAGGATAAGCAGTGCAGAAAATGGATGGATGGTAATAAAACTAAATCCAACCATCAAGGACTACCGTAATTTCACCGGGTTATAAGGCACGCCCCCCAAAAATATTTTTGTCCAATAGTTTCCATACATAAGGTGCACCGGACTATAAGGCGCTACAGTGGGAATGTAAACAAAACAGTGAGATAGTTCAGTCAAACTTATTAACCCCTTAACATTCCAACGGCTCTCAAAAAAGCAAATACGGTGTCTGTACGATGTCACCAATCACTCAAACGCGTCATTTCATATGTCATTAGGAAGGTTAAACTCTTTGGATTCAAGAAATGCCAACCATTTCTTAGTTTCTATTTTATTTTTTGCTGGCAACTGTTTCGACAGCAAAGTAAGAAGCATGTTCAGTTTAAAGGCTTCTATTTGCGCCTTATGGTCGTGAAAATATGGTACATACCGTGGATGTGTGTCTAAAAATTCATTGTTCATAATTCAGATTCCAATGCATGTCTTTAGCCTTTAATTTTCTAAACACAAACTGTACTTGTTGCAAAATATTTTAAAGTTACATTTAACTCCTGTGACATACGACTACGCAAACACAGCCATGTTGTGTTTTTTAAGCATGGTCAAGCAGATAAAACATGCATAACACACTGCAGAAACCCACCAAAAGATATTTGCAATGTGCATCCACTGTCTTTCAAGTTTCAGTTCAAAAGAAGGACACCATCTTCCTTTTCTCCACATCAAAATCTCATATTAACTTTGCATATTACAATATCCTTCCGCGAACCGTAACTGGTCCTCAAAGACCATGTTTAAGACTCCTGGTTTTAAGGAAAGCTGCTTTCGAAACAATCGGGATGTCTGAATAACCGAGGTCATCATGAGAATTTAATCAATGTCCTATAGCAACAGATCAGAGATCATCTTACGCTCCCACACCGAGACTAAACCTGATTTTAATGAGGATTAATTTTGACATATTCCAACTATCAACACATCAGACTGATAAGAAACAATCAATAAGAAGAAAAGTCAAATTTGTTCATTTGTTCAATAGGTTCCCACACATAGCTTTTGTAAAGGAGCACAATTTCTATTTACAAGATGCACGGATTTGGATTTTCCCCCCAAAAAATAACGGGGAGAAACGTTTGTGATGTTTTCGTTGTTATTACCTTACCTTTGTGGTTTTTAGCGTCTCGAGATCCTTGTGGCAGGGGAGTGTAGGGCAGAGGGCGGTTTTCGGATCGGGCTTCCTTGGACGGCTGCGAGGGAGAAGACATGCAATTCATTATTTCTGTGAAAATTGCTTTGACGGGATGTCAAATAGTCGGGGAAGCCCGTCTAGTACAACATCATAACAAAACTTCAAGAAGGATTTCTTATGTTTAGATGTTGAAAGGGTTGTTTTTTTTTTCTATATCCTAATGTCGAACAGACACAAATCATAATCCTGCCGGGAAATTATGTCAAGTCATGTCATGTTTACTTTTATAGCCCTTAATCACAAGAAGTCTCAAAGGGCTGTACAGACTACAGACAGATTACAGACTTCTATTACACCATCCCGTGATCTAAGACCTACATGAGGGAAAGGATGGAAACAATATAATTAACATCACATGAATCCGATATTTTTAGGACAGCAGAGGCCTCAGAAGCCTTGATGGCCCAGCACTGTGCAAACTACTCTCTTGTGTCAGCACATAAAAAGCAACAATTTAAATTGAACAAATATTTTTTTTGTAACAAACAACCTACTTTTAAGGCACCCTGTTTGTTATTTGACCATTACACGTCATTGTGTTGTGTCGTGCAACAGAAAACGAGTGCTAAAACTAGGGACTCAAAGAGACCAAACTGTACCATATATTTCTATTTTTTTGATCAGCATTTTGCAAGGATTAGGTTTTTAGGTTTTACCCGTAGCAGGAAGATGGCAGACAATTATGTCAGCTCCTTGAAGGTGATTTGCCGTAAATGTCAAACAAAACGAAGAGTTACATCGGTTGTTGTGCGAAACGATGCTGAGCAGCTAAACAACATTACATGCAAAACTCATTTTGTACGTTAGTTTGTTTTTCATTAATTGTGCTTTATTATATGTTTAATTTATGTCATAATTAGTAGAATTTGCATTTGGTGAAAGGAAAAAAAAACTCACATTATTGTATGAAGCTGCATAGGATTTCATTTAAGTTCAAGTAAGGCATCTGCCATCTAGTGGTGAAAAGTGAAATGGCACCTTAAAAGTACAGTCAAATTATTTGCACGAATTAGCATATTTATTCAACTAATTATTTGCACGATTTAGCATATTTATTCAACTTCAACTTTCAAAGTTTTTATTAAGAAACAAAGTGTAATTTTTTTATTTTGGCTGAGGGATAAAAGGCAACCTTTGCATTGCACTAATCAAAATCAAATTGAGTGGTGGGTCATATTCATCAAAGGTTAATTATGACTTCAACACATGTTGATTTCATACCAAACACCCTAATTTTATGTAAATATATTTTCAAAATAGGGGTCACAGCTTTCAATGCAAATGTATATTCTAAGATAGATACTCAACCTTTTAATAATTATCGATACCAGATACTGCCACCAATACAAGCATTAAAAAGTAATAATAAAATAAAAACACATTATAATGAATATTGAACATTTATTTATAAATAAAATAGTAAAAATAAGTTGTTGCATAATAATGATAATACTCATAACAATAATAAGAATTTAGTCATCATTTTTACAAATACATGAAATAATAATACATACATAGTAAAAAAATGATAATAGTAATACATTAAAACATTGATTAATTCCCCTCAACAAATAAATGCCTCATCATTTGAAAGAAATGTCTACAATTCCAAATAGTAAGGTTCCAAAAATCTACAATATTGTTCTTATTTGGAGTTGTTCACATTTTGTTGTCAATAATCCCCTCCCCCTCTCTTTTCATCCCAAAATTCACAATACAGTTGATATGAAAACCTCAAAAAGGGACCGATAGGAAAAAAGCCAAATCCCCAGTCCCCTAAATTTCCTTGAGACTATGAACTTTAAACACCAGCGTATTCAAACAAAAAGACAACAAAAGATTAGAAATAAATACATAAACATGTTAAATATTGCCATTCATTAAAAAGCAAATTTATTTGAATCACTTTAACTAAATCAGAAAAAAACACAAATTAATTAAAAAAAAATCAACATATATCTTGGGATATCAGGATCAAAATAAAAGTTTCTAGTTCCTAGCCACTTGACTTGGGAATAGCCCATTCCGGTATTGGCTACCACAAGTAAAGTTGGGTGTACGCTCAAACACTAATACCAAGTATTAATACTAGAAATGAAATTGTGGGAGACAGAACTGGAGTAGTAGTGGAACTGAGCAAGCGTGTTGATAAGAGAGTATTCGGTTGGTTTGGACACATGGAGAGGATGGATGAGGAGCGAATGTTGAAGAGGATCTACAGAGCAGAAGTGAATGGATGGAGACCAAGAGGAAGGCCGCGATTGACGTGGATGGATGGTGTTATGAGTGCACTGCAGGAAAGAGGTCTAAATATAATGGAAGCTAGAGCTCTTGTTGGTGATAGGAATGAGTGGATAGGTGTTGTAAAAGGATAGTGGGATGTTTGGAGGCCTTCTAAGAGATGGGCAGGGCACCTGTATGATGCGGCAGGGGTAAACCAGTGAAAGCTGTCGGGCCCTGCTCTTGAACAGAAGAGTGTGTTGTGTCACCCTGACCCGAGTGACATGGTCGCTTTCTGGTGTCCCTTTTCATCTGGAGGGATGAAAGCATGACCAACTTGGGTGACGAGGTGCCTAACTTGCTTGGGTGTTGGGGCGTTTGGGTTGGCCATGGTCCAAAAATGTTTGTGTGTGTTTTTTGCTACTTTTTCCCCTTTTTTATTTTCTGTTTTTTTTGTATGTGTTTGTCTTGCTGTTGGTCACCCCTCTCGAGGAATATGACCAGGGTAGATAGATAGCATTAATGCTCACCCACTCCTAGTATTTTTGCTCCATACTGTTAAGATATAAATGTAAATATCCAATTAAATTCCTCACTGATCGAATCAAAGGCCATAGAGTCGCTACTTTGAGCCCAAAGGCCATAAAATACAATCATAATTCAATTGATAACGTCATTTCCCAAAACGGGTCGAGAGTTTGTTGTGTTTTTATTCTTCAGCTCACTTTCAAGGTCCCAAACATCCTCCATCCTTCCCTTCGCCTTTTAACTATTGGGAGAGGTACTTCATCACGAGACGGCCGTATCTGATGCCTTTGCAGAAATACTTTCCTTTCCAGAAAGGAATCCAGTGGGCATTTAATCATAGCAAGAGACTGAACTGACAAATATATATTAGCGATAGTTTTGGAGGGACGTATTTTTTTTATTGTTGTTCCTCTACATGGTCATGCATAACCTTGAGAAATGCAGCGGGGCTGGCTGCTAAACGGAACCAGATTTATCACGTCGAATTGAAACAGATCACATAATGTGCTTCCAGATAGGATCTCTGAAAGGCATTAAGGTCGTATCCGGAGTGTCTCTCATATTACTTCAACGGGGAGAAAAAGTCACTTTGTTTCGCCTGTGCTGCTGGAATGCCATGAGGAAAGAAAGCGCTTAGGGAGCTTCATTCCCACTATGGAAGGACTTGTAAGAATGAGGAGAACGTATTAAATACACAAAGGATTTCCATCTAGCAGAAATCATTTTTGGACGACATATAAAGTACAAGTTTCCAAGTGGAAATCGACTGCGGTCATTTTTAGGCTACACTGTGAGTCCCCTGCTACATGCTAGCTAGTATATGATACAGAAATATGTTTCATTTGCAAAAACTTTTTCAAAAAAAATCAACATTTGAACCATGCTCTTTTGGACATTTATGTTCATTAATTTTAATTTGAACACAACACACTTTAACTCTACTTCTGATAATGACAACCTGTTAATAACATAATAATAACATGAATTGACCACTTTTGAGGCCCCTTCTCAAAGTTTCTTATTTCCCTTATGTTTAGGTTTTTGAGGTGTTCCTTGCGCGCATGTTGGTTTAAGATCAGGGTATGATGTAATCGTATCCTGTGCAGCCCTTTGAGACTTTTTGTTATTACGGGCTATACAAGTAAATATGACTTGACATAGTAACAACATAGTAATAACATGATAAGTTGTTAGTTTAGGAATGCATAGCAAAGCACTTAGGGAGCTTATTGCTCCTACGGAAGGACTTGAAGGAAAAATAAAAACGTATTAAACACAAAAAGGATTTCCATCTACCGTAAATTCCGGACTATAGAGCGCACCTGATTATAAGCCGCACCCACCATTTTTCAGGTGATTTGCCACTTTTGCACTTACACAAGCTGACCCTTTATATAAGCAGCCTGCGCCCGCATTAAAACTTGTGACGCAATCACAAGTTTAATCCAGACCAGGCTGTAAGTTGTGCCACTGTAATTACATTTGTAGATCTATAGTTCTTTTTTCTTTATCAATTAATAATTATCCATTATTGGTTATATCATGATACACTTGAAATCCAATAGGCCGAGACACTCAGGGGTGGGGGGGTGTTGGGGGGGTTGTAAGGTTTATTGTTCTATATTCTTTATCAATTATCCATTATCCGTCATCGGTCAAATCATAATACGCTACAAAGCCAAGAGGCCGAGACACTTGCTTCCAGCCAAGAGGCTGAGTCAAGCTCCTAGCCACAATGCCAAGCAGCGATCAGTGCGAATGCACCGTTCCCGGAGGTACTGCAATACCGGGCCGATGCGTGGGGTGGACAGAACAAGCTCTTATTCCATCTCCCAATTGCAAAAATCAGAGCCTTAATGCCCTTATGTTACACAAACCCAGACGCGATTCTAATGGTTACGTGCATCGGTCAAATCATAATACACTACAAAACCACAGTTAGTACACAATTCCAGAACTACAGTCGGCATCATGAGCGGAAAATGATACCCGTAATTAAGGTATGATGCAGACTCGTAAAGTCCGGGTCCCATTGAAAATAATCCAAGGAAACAAAATGTATATTTCTAAAGTTAAGGGTGGGAAAAATATATATCCACTATTGTCCGCTGCGACAACAGACCTAAAAAACAAATGTGTTTCACATCATAACGTGAAAATATTAAAATTTCCGGGGTCTACTGTATAACTTAATGAGTGGATCATCATTTGTTGGTTGACTTAGAATTTGTTTAAAATCGACTGCACTCATTTAACAACCTGTTAATAACATAATAATAAAATCGCAATAACATGATAAGTTGTTAATTTGAGAACGCTTATTAAACTGGTCGCTCTTTGTGGTAATTAGTGTTTGTGGTTTTTGTATTTTCAATCATGTAACGACAACAACAACACAAAATGAACGAATCACTTCAAAAGAAAATAAGAGATGGTAGGTTGAAACCAAAGTTTCAAAAGAGACCCGTCCCCAAAATAGCTTGGGATGCTAATTCCATCAATCATTGAAACACATTACCATATCTTAAATCACCATAAGATCATTTGATAGTCTATTTAGAAATGATCACATTGTTGAATCACGATAGAGACGCTCCCCTACTTACGACCATGACTTATGATAAACGGTAGATATGTACATTTTTCTCGGGATGTCGAAAAATATCCCGACGTTTCTATAAGTTAGATTTTGTATTGTGTGCACCTTTTTCTGAGTTCAGGACAGTACTGTAGTACTTCTTTCCGCTGCAACCGGCATGTGGCGCTGTGAGAGCTCACCCAGCATCCACCCTGGAAAAAAAAATCTGCCTCCTCTTCCTAGTTTGTGTGTAAACATTCTATACTGTCTATACTATCTCCAGCGCGCTAAGAACTTTGACATCTTTATCGTTTAATATCTCGTGCATCCATGGTTGGTGTAAAGTGTAAAGAAGAGGCCAGCCGTTTCTTTTGAAACAAAATTGCAATAAGAAAGCTTAATGCGGTTGAGAAAATGGTTGAATCGCTTTTTTTCGCCACTCTCTAACAAGAAGGAGGACCTCTTGAAGCTAATCTTCCAAACATTACACTTAACTTTATTTATCTTTGCAGAGGATATTTTTTTATGAAATGTTTATTTTTTTAGTACAAAAATAATACAGGTTACCTATACAAGCCTTAAACATACGTATATAAACTATAAACACACAAAATATAGCACTGAATCAACTTACGAACAAATTCAACTTACAAACAATCGTCCGGAACCTGTCTCGTTCGTAAGTAGGGCAGTGTCTGTATATATTTTACAGTTTCCAAGGGTCGTTTTTTCCTATAATCCTCCTCCTTTCTCTCTACCAACAATTGTGTAAAACCTGGGACAAATACATATTGTTCTTGGAAATTTTGAAATGGGATTGGACGTGAACCAAGTGGGACCCTAAATTTCATCACGCTCTTTTTTTTTGCAGCTCACTAATCTAAAAAAAGTTGGTGACCCTTGATCCATCTCCATATATTTATTTTTAAATTTTATTTTTTTCTATCTTCATGTTTCCCAAAATACTATAAATTTACATGATCTCATCATTGGTCATCTATTTTTGGAAAATTCTCCAAAATCTTTTTTCCAAGCTTATTTTGTACACTAACTTTGTATGCACCATATTTGGGGGCTCCACTTTAGGGGTTTCCACTCTTATGCACCCCCCCTGAGGCATTGTGATTATATTTACCCCCGCTGCTTCATTTCCTGTCTTGCTTGGAAGATCACAAACCCGGGCCTCTCCTCTTGCCTTTAATCCATCTGCTTGCTGACAATTCATCTTGCACATTATTAGCAATACCACACACAAACTCTTGCACTAGGAGGCAAGGGAGTGAATTGAGCATTCTCCCCGGACCGCCTTACATTTATCCCCGAGGGACTAGAGTCACCTTGCTTTCAAGACGACAGCGTCCATTCAACTCACGCTCGCTGATCAAACGAGTTAAATTCATTCAACAAGATTCGCTGGTCCGATCTGCCGTGATGATTCTGCCCCACCCACAGAGAACATCAATCGAGCACTCCTATAACCGCCTCCACCCCCCTCGCCTTGTACTGATCTCCCCCTCTCTGCTGGTTGCCTGCACTTATTATACTTCAGTCAATAATCCAGGACAGCAGGATTGACTGGTGACAAGGATTGGCTTTCAAATTTACAAGTTATTCGAGGGACATTTGGAAAACACACATACATTTAATGTTATTGCACATTTTGGGTGAAAATGTTCTCTTAAATTAATGCTTTTTTACAATAGTCCGTCAAAGTCTTTGGGGGGAAGCTAAGGCCGCTGCCTGTCAATGCTGGGACCTAACTCATCTCTGAAGAACAGGATAATGCTTTATATATTAAAAAACGGCGATCAGATGTTGAATGTGCTGTATCTGAGTCCGATTTAGAGGCTTCTCCTGCTACTGATAACCATGGAAACCAAAACTGTTTCAAATGGGGAGGCAAACCCCAACTTCAAAAGATAGAGAGGAAGGGCAAGGCTGTATTAGCCCAAGACGCACCACGGGAAGCGGTGCCCGACGACCCAGGTGGTTAAAAGATCCGTGAACCGTGAACTGTTTTATTCAGTAAAAATAATTTTTAAACAGTGCATGAAATTAAAAAATATGTATCTTATCTAGAACATGGCAGATTTCTTTTTACTTATTTCTGTCATGATTACTGATGCGAGGCACCCGAGCCTGCTCCTTTGGCGCCAACTGCCCCGGACGCTGATTGGGTACCTGGCAATTTTTATACCCCCGTCTTTCTGTCACCGGTGGTCAGTCCGTCTGCGAACCTCAGCTTACGCTAGGCAAGCTTTTCGACCCTGACTCTAACCTGTTCTGATTCCCGTCTGTTTCCCGGCTCTGACCCCTTTTTCTGATCTCGACTACGATTTTGCTCCCCCGTCTCTACTGATCTGTTTTTTTTCTGCTCTCAACACCGCCATCTCTCGCCACAGAAATACCACTTCCGCGTCTGAGCAACCTTCGCCCCGCAACCAGTGATCAACGGATTGTGTGTACTATCCTTTCCCTTCTTCCCGATACAACTAAGAGAAAAGCACGCAAGTGGGTCCTGTCTCCGCTCTGGTCCTGACAATTTTGGTAATTGTTTTATAGTAGGAAAAATACCGGTAATATGAAAACTTGAAAACAAGTGCTCCATTTGCAGATCATTGGGCAGTAACAGCATTTGTTTTCCTCGTTTATTCTATTTAAAAAAAATCTGCAAAAATAGTCTTAAAAATGGACAATATTATCTAATATGGTAGATGGCAGGATAAAACTTAATTTTAAGAATAATGCGCAAGATCAATAGTCAGCAAGTTACTCCTTAAAATGACATATTAGTAAGAAAAATCTAAAATTGCAAAAAATAAATAGGTGTACAAGGGTTTTCGCTTATTTTAAGTATGTTTTTTTCACTTTTTATTTTATTTCCAACCTAATTATCAAGAAAAACAAAGAACGAAATATCTAAAAGAATTATTATTTAGATGGCGGACAGTAGATATTTTTTGTCATTACAGGAATTAGTTTTTGGTAAAGGAAACAAATAGGTTCTTACACGATTTTGCCTATTTTATGTATTTTTTTAATTTTACTATATTTTCAACTTTTTTCCTAATAAAGCAGGGGAAAAAGCCATCAAAATAAACAATATGTTATAATATACAGCAAAACAATTTGTTGTATTTTCTTTTTTAATTTTACTAAATTTCAAAAAGAGAATAAACGTCATTAAAACAAACTATATGATCTAATATGGAAGATGACAAATAATCCTTCTCAATGTAATACGTTTTTTCCCCCTTAAAACACGTTAAAACACAGTAGAACCCATACATTTGCATTAGTATATTTAGAATTATAAAACATATGCATCAATCTATGAAAAACAGTATTTAAAACGATCTATATCCTGCCAATAGTTAGGGACTTTATTTTCTATGCATACAACAGAAATTTATATGTGTCAATGTCATATGAAAATAATTCATCATTTTGGATACATATTTTTTGGTATGTATGTATATATATATATATATATATATATATATATATATATATATATATATATATATATATATATATATATATATTATTTTGCCTCAGTGGAATATTTACAATATAGTAAACTGTTGTACCTACACTGACCATAGGGAGGTGCTGCTGCAATGTGTATTTAGAACACTCCCTTCAGTCTGTGGCCTTCTTTCTCCCACTCCTCTTCTCTCACACTCTTTTCCTGCGCTGTCCAGATTAGTCTGCCCATCAAGCTGAGCATTGTTTTAATTTGCCAGGCCCGGGGCATATGTTGAGTGCTCGCGTCATTATTGTCTCGGCGCAGTGTGAGTTATCGCCTCGGCACATGACAACACGAGGCATATTTACAGGCGAGGACTGTGCGTGGCAAGGAAAGGATGGACAGAAGAAGACAGGAAAAAGTAAGAGAGAAGGAAGCTCTGTTAGATGTCACCATGAAAGATGACGGCCGGCGCTGGATAATACATCATTGCATCAGGGATTGTCTTGTCGGCGCCTTTTCCGTGTTGTGATGGGAATAAATGCTGATAAAGCCACGGGCGATCGTGATTATTACTTCCAGTGTGTTAGCAAGAGGAGGGGGAGGAATGAATTAGTAGATAGCAAATAAAACGCTCAGATAAGGGCTTCTTGAAAAGATGGTTAGAAGGTTCCCTTGAGATTTTTGCTTTAAAGTTACTAAGTACGGAAGTTTTGCTTTGCTTTGTGATTGTTACTTGCGGTGTGTTACCGCTAGGGAGGGGAGGGACAAATAAGCAGATTGATGGAAAATAAACAGGTCGGAAAAGCAATTCTTGAAAGGATATTTAGAAGGTTTGCAAAGGATTTTTCTTAAAAAGTTAATTACATTTAGTAGGTGTAGTTTGCTTTGAGAATATTACTTCCAGTGTGTTACCAAGAGTAGGGGGAGGAATGAATAAGCAGATAGATGCAGAACAAACTGACCCTTCAGATGAGGGCTTCTTGTAAGGATGTTTAGGTTTTCTAAGGATTTTTTTCCAAAGCTAATTGTTTAGTAAGTTTTAATTTGCTTTTTGATTATTACTTCCAGTGTGCAACCATGAGGAAGGGGGAGGGATGAATAAGCAGATGGATGGAAAACTAACACCTCAGTTGAGACTACTTGAAAGAACAATTAGAAAGTCATCCAGGATTTTAAACTCCCTCCCACGATACTTTTTTTCCTCCTTGTTCACTTCAGAATATTTTGCACGCAAAAAAATATTGTATTTTGTGTACTGCAATTATTAGCTATGGGCCCCAAGACTTGCACTGATGCTCAAAGGAAATTCAAAAACATTATAATCATGTAAAGCTTGCAACGAATCAACAATTATTAAGGAAGCAATTAAAGTATCAAACCCATTCAGGTTCATGATGACTCTCGCAAGTTATATTATCAATATGCCTGATCCACCCCCATTCTGCATCCACCCACTACTCTACTGTACCAGCTCAAGTCATTTCAAACGATCAAACCATCGATAATACAATTTCATTTTTCCTATTATATTATATTATCATATAATATATCCAAGTAGTACTTGCTATATACTATTTTGTAAACAAATATTTAATATGCATGTACCAGAGATGGGAATGCAGTACGACAATTTCAAGTGTCAAACTCCACCTCAGAACCGATTGACGTCGCATTTGAAGTATTTCGAAGTCGATGCCAGCTCTGAAGTTAATCTACCTCACAACTACTCAGCGCGCATTATCACACGGAGGCATGTAAAGACTTCAGAACATCCGCACAGATGGTCTCGGTTTCCTTTCAACTTTTCCGAAGTCGATGCCGACTCATCCCCACAAATCCCTACGTCGACCCGGCCTCACCTCGCCGCCAGAGACAGAGCGGCCATACAATCTAATTACACAAGAGAGGGCGCTGTAAACAGCGGCTTGTTTTATCTCCTTATACATCTGGACAAGTAGACAAAGTGCTAAAAGGAAATAAATGTGGCCTGACAGCCACATGAAAGGGTTCAGCCAGAGGCTTACTGCTACTTGGGGCACAGGAATGTTGTTGCTAAGCATCAGTTCGCAACCTATCACAGTGCAAGGAGGGCCTTGTCCTGCCTGCTGGAGCCAAAAGGGGGGGCTGACATTAGGGACGGGTTCTCCGGCTCTGTTTCCAGAACCTGTCCTTTCGGCTCGGTTCACTGAAAAGAGACGATTCTTTCGGCTTCCAAACTCTTCTTCAGGTGTTTTTGTTTCTAATGGTATACTGCTAAATATAATAAAACGTGATGCACCAAATTATTATTTTTTTCGAAAACATTTTATGCTCGCATATTATTTTAGCCTTTATTTTTTCAATATCAAAGCGATTTCACATAATCTAAACTTTCAAATTGTTTGTACTAAGCAAGTGAGTGAAAGTGGGAGTGAAAGTAGGAAGATAAAGAGAGAAAAAGATTGATGAGACAAAGGTAGAGAGAGGAAATGATAGAAAGAGAAAGATAAAATCATGGAAAGAAAGAAACAAATATTGCAAAAGACAAAACGGAAAGGTGAGAGGAAAAAATAGGAAGATAGAGAAATAGAAAGAGGGAAAGAGAAAGATATAAAAAGAAAGAGAAAACAGTTTTAAAAGAGAGAAATTGAGAAAGAAAGATACATTTTGGGAAAGTGTCAAGTGAGAAGGAAAGAAAGTGAAGGAAGAGAAACACAGAGAAAGATAGAAAGAGTGATAAAGACAGAGGGATGAAGATAGAAAGATAATGAGAGAGAGAGAGAGAGAGAGAGAGAGAGAGAGAGAGAAAGGAAGAAAAAAGATATGGACAGAGTGAAAAGAGAGAACAAGCAAGGGAAGAGAAAGATGGAGGAGAGGTAAAGAAAAAGAAAGATTAAAATGAGAAAGATTGAGAGAAAAAGAAAAAAGACAGAAACATTGAGAGAAATAGAGAAAGAGAAAGTGCAAGAAAGAGGGAGTCGGATGAGAAAAATATATAAAGATAGAATGAAAGGCAGAAAGATAACAAAAAAAGAGAAAGAATAAAGAGATATAATTAGAGGAATAGAGAAAGTAAATGAGGCAAGGAGAAAGAAAACTGAGAGAGAGGAAGACAAGAAGGAAATAGAGAAGGATTAAAAGAGAGAGCAAAAGACAGAGAGACAGAAAGAGAGAAAGATTGAAAGAGAGAAATAGAGAAAGCGAGCGCAAGAAAGAGAGTGTCAAGAGAAAGAGATAAAGATAGAAGGAAAGGCAAAAACGGAGAGAAAACAAAGGAGAGAAAGACAAAAAGATACAATTTGAGAATAATATAGAAAGTAAGGGATTAGAGGGAGAGAGAAATCAAAAAAGAGAGAGGGAAAAAGAGAGAACGAGTGAGAGCATTTTTAAAGGGGCAGGCTCATAGAGCCTTTTTGTTCACGAACTACCCGTCACAGCTGACATTAAGGGGAGGCTGGAGACTGGAGAAGATTTTGTTTTTAGCTTAAAGCAATTGTTGCAAAAAAATATAATAATAAAAGAAACAACAATCCAAGCCTTCTGTTTTGTTTTCTCCTGACACCACTTTCGCTTTTTGTACTTGCAAAAGACATGCAGAAAAAACGTCTTTTGATATCTTTTCTCTTTGGGTCTGCATCAAACTGGTTGTTTGGTGTCGTTTGCGCCAAAGTCTGGTTTGTCGTCTCGTTTCTGCCTTGTGATCGCAATTTAGATCAGAGGCGACGCCTTTTGTGAACCTATTTAATGCCGCCGCTCAACTTTGATTGTTATTTTGTTCAACTGTTTAAAATTTGAAAGTTTTTACAGAAAAATAAACAATGGTAAACTTTCTAAGTCTTCTAGCAGCAGTGCAATGAATAATACAAACCAGCCTCTAAGCTAGCTAACGTCTGAGCATTCTAGCAGTGTTTTTAAAAAAAAAGATTTGTGTATGTAATCAACTACTCAGTAATTTGATTTTCTACATACAGTAAACACAATGTTATTTACTCAATCACTTGGTGGATTAATTGATTGAAAAGGGAGAGGTAACAATGCAAAGAAAGCTAGCTTGGGTTCTATCTAGCATACTAACTAACTAGCAAACATTTCATTATCCTAAAGTTATGTCAAAAAATTGTATACTGTATACTGTTAAAAAAAACAGTAATGTATTTTCTACTTTACAATCCTATGAACTCATCTTATAATTAGTTGAAATTTTCAATGAACGAGAGTGTTGAAGATAATAGACCACGTGTCCCCTCCTGGGCGGCCATCTTCGATGGCAAAAGAGCTCAGTGAGCAGCCAAGCTAATCTTCTCCTTAATAACGGGAACCAACAACAAAAAGTGAATGAACCCAAAAACACGGCAAAACCGGCACTAACGCTAGGCCAGCTGGCCAAACAGCACACAGCGGGCAGTGAACGAGCGCCAACCGGGAGCAAACAGAACATGAAAGTCCTCGGCAGCCTAAAGTTAGCGAGGTGCTAGCTGGAAAAAATTATCTCAAACTGTGACTCATGCAGCGAAACACATAAATGAAAAGCCACAATTGCCTACCTCTAAACAGAAACGAGATAAAATATCTCACTTTTAGGAGAAATTCAACCGTCTCTTAAGTTAAAAAGAGTGACCTACATGCATCGTATAGATCTGAGGAGAACATTTTTTAATGTGTGGAGGGGTATAATGTAAGATTTCCCAGAGCGAAGATGGACGTTAAAGGGGTAGGCAAGTGAGTAGTCAGATCGCAAGCTAAGGTAGCTTCTTTTCTCGCTAGCCTACTTATTATCTAATAGTCAGTTTGATAGCTAGCTAGCTGGTTAGCTTTCAAGAAACTGAATATTCCATGGTCAGAATACATAGTAGCACAAAAAGCTACCTGGTGGTATTGCTACTGTACGAGTATAACTCGAACTGAAAGAGAAACATAAATGAAACAAGTAAAAAAATAAAAGAAGTGGGATAACAGTGTTTAGCATATTGGGGGGGCAAAGCATTCACACTATTATTAAACACATTGTTTGATGTAGCAATATAAAAATTCGTGACATTGTGTTTATTAATAATTAACTGTCCTACTCCAATGAACACTTTGTTATACGTATCATTTGATCAGTGATCACAAGAGCATGTTTTTTGTTTTATGTTTGACTCCAGGCAGAAAAAGTCAAAGGTTGAGTGCTACTGGACATTAATCATCTGTGGTCGTGACTCACGGATACTAACAAGTACTGTTTGTCTTTTGTTATTGTTCTTCAGGGGAAGAATTTTAAAATATGTTCGACCTTTCTTTGGAGAGTCTTACGGAATAAGAGCGGGCAATATAAATTGGAAATGTAGGGCGGCGTTACAGGTAAATCGCGCAATTAGCTTGCGGCTATTTCTCGTTGCGGTCCGGTTTGACCTTTTCTGTCGGATCCGATGCCGCGGATTAAGTTCAACTTCGTTCTGAATTAGTTTATTTTTATATTCATGGTAAATTAAAGCGCGTTTTAGCTAGGACTTCATTTGATTGAAATCATGTTTTGAGACCTGACTTGTTTGATATGCATTGATATCCACGCATGTTTCTTAAGACCTCGAATCTCTAAGTTAGGGGTCTCAAAGTCAATTGAGTTGGGGGCCACTGAAGCTGCGATCCAGGTGAAGTAAGGCCAAGGGGGGTTTCTCAAAAAACAGCGTTGCTAAAAATATTCCCTTCTATTAAAGAGACAGTGTTTTATTTTTGTCCACTAGATGTCATTGTAATGTGTATCACAACCAAAAACGAGTCCAAGGAAGACTACAAACTACAGAGACTGAAAGTGAGCTTTTTGTTTCCAATTTTTACCCAGCGTTTCTCAACGAAAGATAAAACTAGTGGAAAAAGGTTGTTGTATAAAAAAATTTAAAAATAGGCAAAAAATAAATGGGAATATAGAGTAAATTACAGAAAAAAATAATAAAGTAATTTATTTTATTATGATTCTCATTTTTATATTTTTCATCTCTTACCATTTGTTTTTTTAGTTTTACTTTTTGTCTTACTTCTTTAGTCTTTTCTTTTTTTCCCCCATTTTTCTTTTCTATTTTTCTCTTTTATTTAATCATTTGATTATTTCACTTCTTTATAAAAATAATAACATTTGTTTTAGTCACTTCGAGTCTCTGTCTTGTCTTCTTCCGTTGAGCTTTTAGCACTCATTTTCGGTGGCATGACAGAATACAGTGACATGTAGTGACAAAATAATACCCACTGTCTCTTTAACTTTCATTATAGGGCGGGGACCTCAAATTATCCTCCTGAGAGCCGCAATTGGCCCCTGGGCCGGGAGTTTAGGACACTTGCCAGGTGTTATTTGTTTGGTACAGTTGTCTGCTACTGTGGCGACAACACAAATTTATATAACGGCATGAACAAAGCTCACCTTCCATAGAGCATCGAGCTGCAACCAAAAATGTAAAAAATCATAACAAAAACCTGTAAATCTGTTGTTACTATGGCAACAGAGTTGAATGAGAGACAACCATTTATATGCAAAATATGGTGCACTGGTAGGTATTTTAGTCCTGTAGTTGACATTTTTATACAGTATTAGTTTTTTGTGACATTGTTACTTTTTGGCTTGACTCTCGGCTTTTGTTCTGAAACAGTTGTAATAGAAAAATTCTATGTTTTTCAATACTGTTCAATTTTGCAATATATATATATTTACAACAAAACAAAACCATTTTGTTGCCAAAATCTTCGTGCTGTTATTCATAATGATAAACTTACTCAAAGGAGGGAAGGTTTTCAATTACTCAATGATCATGAGATTTTCAAGCAAAAAGTATCGATATTCTATCAGTATTGATCGAAATTACCATGTATTTACTTGGATCAGACAGATCCCAGAATTTTCCAGTATCGCCCACGACTTTCTGTTTTCTCCATTCGTTAACATTTGTCTCTGGTACAGTGAATAAAAATAGTATGATAATGAGATAAAATGGAACGCTCATCTAAATCACTAATGTCTAGTGGGTAAGTTTCCCGCCACCGTGACCCGGGTTCAATTACTGTTGCTTCTAATGTTTTGCGATTGTGGTCAGCTCATCAATCGTTGCACAAATACGTTAATATACTGTTGTAAAACCTCGTATACAATGTGCAATTCTATAACAGGTATAGAAAAATGTGTGTTATACCTGAATAAATACTTTAATTCCATTTTTTTTCTGTAACTAAACTCCACAAACACAGCAACTCAAGCGTGTGACACACGCTGAGGCTTTCCTTTCTGCTTAAGTTGGAGGCCTGTTTTGCGGAGTGTAGGCTCTTTAATAATTGAAGACTCCAGGAGCGGGCCTGTCACACCGACTTGTCTCCGACACTTCTTTCGCAATTAGAAGCCGGGGAGACATTTGAAGAGGATCCCAGAAAAATAAAGTGTCACCCCAAAAAGTGACATGCCAACTTAAAGGAAATTAGCTCTTCACACGAGTGAAGCATCAAGGTTACTTAGCGATGCTAAAGTCAGTCTGTGGTGTTTGTGACTCAACCCTGCCTTCAAACCAAGCCCTTTTTCTTGACTTTGAATTGAAAAACTGAATGTACAAAGAAGAACACTTGAGGCGTGTTGGATTAAGGAAAGTAAGTACTGTACATTTTTGACTAAAAAGGAATCAGAATTAATCATTTGTGTATTATTTTACTTTGACAGCCTTGACATTTAATCTGCTGCTGGTTATCAAAATGAAGGCATTTCATATATAGAGTAAAAAATTTAGTATATACCTGTCAAGACCAGAACGGAAACAGGACCCAATTGTATGACGTTTACCACAAGTTTTATTGAAAGAAATAGGAAGGGCATCGCCCACGATCCGGTGTTCGCTGGACACGGGAAGCAAGTCGCTCTCGGATTCGGACTGGGATCCGAACACGGAACTAGATCTTCCGTAGCGAGCGATGGCGGTGTCAAGGACGGACAAACTGGTCAGTAGCCGGGACAGGGAGAGCAAGGCGTGGTCGGAGTCGTAAACGAGTCGTAAGCCAGAACGGGAGAGTAGACGTAGTCGGGGACAAAACGTGTCGTAAGCCGGGACAGGAGGGCAGACGTGGTCAGGATCAAAACAGGTCGTAGCCAGAGACAAACGGGAGCAAAAACGGGACAGGTGGGAGTCAGGGTCGAAAAAGGCTTACTTAGTAATACACTGAGGTACGCAGACGCACTGACAACAGGGGACAGACAGGACTGGGTTCATATAGTGAGATGGAGCCAATCAGAACCCACGGCGGTTGGCGCCAAATGAGCGGGCACAGTTGGATCACATCAGTAATCATGACATTACCATACAATTTTGTACTATGTGAATTAAGAAAGAAAAAAAGAGTACAACTCATGACAAGAGCAACAGACAATAAGATACAGTAATAGGTTATATGATTATAATAGTTTCTGACTGTTTTCTGGCCATAGAGTCAAAACACTGTGTATTACTTGGCAGATACCAGCGAATTTGACTCTGTAGTAACATATTTGCGTTGAACACAACCGCAAACCTGGTGTCAATGCAGAGGTGGGTAGTAACAGAGTACATTTACTCCGTTACATTTACTTGAGTAAGTTTTGGCAAATGTTGTATTCCCAGGAGTATTTTT
The DNA here is from genome assembly GCF_059441175.1 of Urocampus carinirostris. Classification (NCBI taxonomy): domain Eukaryota; kingdom Metazoa; phylum Chordata; class Actinopteri; order Syngnathiformes; family Syngnathidae; genus Urocampus; species Urocampus carinirostris. Next base: position 29,090,086 of record NC_142361.1, read on the forward strand.
AAATCCCTATACCTTTACTTGAGTAAATTTGAGAAGAAAAAAATAGTACCCTTACTCCGCTACATAAGGCAACATTGAAGTTGTTACTTTGTTTTTTAACAATTCCCCTCCACAAAAGTTTGTGTACGGATGAAACAGATCTAAAATGTCGCTTAGCAATACCGAATATGAAAACACTGAATAGGAGGAGCAACTTTTAGATTAAATGTATTTTTTGGTGGATTGTATGGACTTTGATAATTTGATGAAAAAAATCAATAAATATGACATTGCTACAGTTACTTGAGTAATTTTATCACCAAGTACTTGTTTTACTTTAACTCAAGTAGGTACTTTTACTTCTACTTGAGTAATATTATCCTGAAGTAACAGTACTAAAATATTTGGCTAAGCTGCCCACCTCTGTTCCAAAGTTATGCTGACAAGTTGACAGGTTATTTTAAAATAAATCAACACTAATTAGAAATAAATGAAGAACGAAATAAATGATTTGAAACGATTGTGACAATATTTCATTTTTAAAATGGACAAATTAACCCGTATATTTGTAGATAAGCTAATCATGAGGACTAAAATAACATCAATATCAATAGTAATAATGATAACATTGATAAACAAGTAATATAATTAATAAGTAATAATATTAATAATACAAGATGAAAAAGTATAATTCTGTGCATCTCAATGTGAATGAATATATATGTGAATGTAATTGTTTAAAAATGTCTAAATCAATCAAAGCAAAAGGTAGAAAAATATGCTATATGCTATGGAAAAATACAATGTTCGTTAAAAAATTCTCTAAAAAGGTGACAACAGTCAAGTGCTTCCACCTATATATCTATGTACCAACCTACACACAGACTTACATACCAACCTACCTACGTACCGACGTGCATATTGAATTACATACTATGTACTGACCTATGTATCAAACTACATTTTGACCTACGCAACCTAAAGATCTACCTATGTACCAATTTACGCATCTACCTATGTACCTAGCTACTGACCTATGTAGCTATGCTACGTACCTACCTACGTACAGGCCCAAGTACTGACTAATTTACCAATATACGTACCGACGTACCGACCTAAGTACGGACAGACCCTCCTACATATCAAACTATATACTGACCTACCTACATACCCACGAACCTACATTCCTCCGACCTAGTCTACTCTAGTCTTGTTATTTACATATTCTTCCTTTTTAACTATTCTATATAATTACCTTATATTATACACTACACTTATTTTTTACTCTATTCTTTTAAATCTATTATTTCATCATTATTGAGTGTTCGTGTGTCAAAGGATTTGTTGTATATATCATGTTTATGGTTTATACTGGCTGAACAAATAAATACAATACAATACCTACATTTGCACCCACCTACCTTCATACCGACCTACTTATGAACTTACCAACCTACATACGTACCTACCTACGTACGGAACTAGGTACCTACCTACGTACCGATCTATGTACCTACCTACATACCGATCTATGTACCTACCTACATACCGACCTTTGTACTGACCTTTACCTTTGTACCTATATATTTACTGACTTGCGTGCCGACCTATGTGCTTACCTATGTATTGACGTACCTACCTAGCTACAAACTGACTTACCTGTGTACCTACCGTTTTACTGACCTACTTTTTACATACTTACCTACCTTAGTAAAAACCTACGTACTTAATTACCGGCCCAGCAATGTACTGACCTACCTCTACCTACCTGTCCACGTACTGACCCATGTACCTGGCTAACTACGTACCTACCTACATATTGACCTACCTTCATACTGGCCTATGTACCTACCTTCCGACCTAGCTACCTACCTACTGACCCATGAATGTAATGACCTACCTATGTACCTAGCTACCTACTGATCTACCTATGTACCGAATTACCTACCTATGTAAGGACCTACCATGGCAGTTGGACATGCGTTTTTTGGTGTATATATAATGTGTGTCTACGTGTGTGTGTGTGTGTGTGTGTGTGTGTGTGTATATAAGGATGCTGTTGCTATCTGTCTATCTACAGCTAGCTTCTTCAAAATCCCTGCCAACCTTTAGCTGGGAAACGCCGCCCCTTCGCCATGTCTGAGTCTCCGTGCGGCGGCGATAACGCTGTCATCCGGCACACCGATCATAAGTCACCGGCAAACGAGCACACAGATCCTCCGTGGCGAGACAGAACCCTCAGCGGGCCTGTAAGCTGTATCATTACACCATGTCATCTTTATGGCACGGAGCAAAGCCCGGCTCTCTAATTACATCCTGCCCTACTCCATTTACGCAGACGGGGAAGCGAGCGGCGGGCAAACAAAGCGCTGGCAAAACGGAGTGCCTCGTCGTTCCTCGGCACGGCCACGAGAGGCCAGATAATGGCCGGCCCGCATCGACTCCTTCAAGGACTCGGCAAGGTGAGCGAGCGCCTGGCGGATGGAGGAGACAACCTGAGGAAAGTAAAATAAAAAGAAGTAGCCGCCTTTAAACGGTAATTGCGCCCCCTTTTCCCCTGGAGCGCGCTCGCAGGTTTATAAAGGAGATTTACAGGCGGCGGCGGTGCCACAAATCAGGCCGCCCTCCGAGAAACACTCGCGCTATGAAATTGTTTAATCTCATCAAGTTTTGCCTTCACCAACGGCCATTAATCACAAAGTCTTTGTTGTCGTGCAGCACCTCTGGAAGACAACGGCTGCTCTGTGTATTCAGATATACGAGTACGCTGTTGAAAAGTCGCCGTTATAGCAGAATTGGACTCATCGGTGACCACAATCAGAGAATCTTCCCATAAAGCACTGGGTCTGAAATAGTGGGGCGCGTGCGTTTGACTTGGAACTTTTTTTTTTTTTAAATTAGAAATAATCGATAGCACCTCCACTACACTAGGGAGCAGTGGCGCTATCGATGGCAGTGTTTGTTTACATGTATTCTCCACTTCGTGTACAGGGTTGGGTTGGGTTACTTTAACTTGATTACTTTAAATTACTTTTGGATTACTCCAATACCAAATATGCTAATAATAGACAAAAGAAACTAAATATGAATAGAAATATGACTTACAACACGTGGTAAGCTTTCTTTCCTGGCTTTGATCGCTTTGATCTCCGGCAAAACTAACATAAAATGCGACAGAAACAAAATGAAAATAAATCCAAACAGCTTGCCAACATCATTTTTGCCGTTCCATGTATTCCGTTACTCCCCAAGCCTGCACAAAATGTTGTAATTTTATTAATATTTAGTTTCTTTTGTCTTTTATTAGCATATTTGGTATTGGAGTAATCCAAAAGTATGTGAAAGTAATTAAGTTAAAGTAACCCTACCCAACCCTGTCCGTGTATATAGCAAAGAGTAAAAGCAATGAGTATGGAGTTTGGCTACGAAGTGGAGCAGACTCTCAAGTGACCCCATGAAAAAGAATTAACTCATATGAGGAGACAGACTCTTTGGGGTCGCTGGAGGATTTATTCTTCCGGGGCGGGGGTGGGCGTGACAGAGAATCAATTAGAAGCACTGCTATGTTTACTTTTCACCGTTTCGCTACTTTGCAGATTTTCATTGTGCATTGTGTTCTGCAATCCAAACAGTCTTCTGCCTGAGTCTGCCTGTGCGTCAATAATGTTGCAGTTTAGGTTATACACAAACACCTAGACTAACTTACGTTACCGACGCTGAAAAGCAACAAAAGGCAGAGAAAGATGCTTTCTATCGCCAATAAAGTTGGACTCCTCACTTAAAAGAAGGTAAAAGCAATTTTATGCCATAATTGTATTTGCCCAATCATGTCCGCATGATGGCGACCAAATATCATTCCAAATCAGGGTTGAAAAGATTTTCAACGCAGTAGTGCAATACTCACAATTAATTTTAAAAGTATAATTTGACAGTACAGTCGTTATTTGTAAAAATTTGGTTTAATGTACGATAGAAAATTCAATAGATAAAAAATAAATAAGTATACAAATGTTTTTACGTTGCAGGTTTTGACCTTCGCATCTCCGCAAAAAAACGAGGGATATCTGTATCTACTGCATCTATATCCACATGTGAAGTCTAGAACCAAGCTCCAGATCACAAGAATGTATTCACCGCTATATCGTTGAACTTTAACTTGGTCACTACCATTGACGACTAAACACGTCAAAAATCCATTTTAACTACAGGGCTTCATTTCTGTATGTTTTTTAAGAGGGTTATTTCCACCTACGCAGCCGGTGTGAATAATCAATAAGCTCTCCAGAAGCTTGATAATGATCCTGGGCATTTGAATCAGCTGAGTTGGAGGAGAGAACCGTCAGTAACATAAGGTGATGACTGGATTTTGCCCTCTTTAATTAATGTTCCATAAAAATGACCAGTTTTCAAAATAAATAATAATGTTAGCACAAATAAAATGTTTAGAATAAATTCCTACTCTACAACAGGGATCAGCTGAGAAGCCCAAAGACTGGTTCTGAAATAGCTCACCAGTGGAGGGTTATTGTGATTTTCTAAGGAATCCGATTTCTGACTGGCATATGAAATCACTGACACATCTACTTATAATTACAAGGTAGCAATAACATAATAAAATATTTTTGTTATTTTGGAAATTCGTAGTAAACTGGTAGCATGTCACGCTAATAATTAACAAAAAGTAGCTATTAGCTTTAAAAAAAGTTGTTTACCCCTGCTCTACACAATGTGCTAAATTGTAAAGGAAATAAAAAGCACAGATCAAGTACTCCAATCAATTTAACTTTATGGTTTTTTTTTTTAAACCCAATTTTTCAGGGTTGTTGTTATTAAAAAAATTGAGTTGTGAGGTTTTTATGTACAGTACAAGCCAATTGTTAATGCTATTTACAGAAATAATATATAGAAATAAATGTACTATATATTTGTATGTTCTCCCCGTGCTTGCGTGGGTTTCCTCCGGGCACTCCGGTTTCCTCCCACATTCCAAAAACATGCATGTCAGGTGAATTGGCCGGTCCAAATTGTCCCTAGGTGTGATTGAGCGAGTGAGTTGTCTGTCCCCGTGTGCCCTGCGATTGGCCGGCAACCAGTTCAGGGTGTCCCCTGCCCACTGCCCCATGATTGCTGGGATGGGCTCCAGCACCCCCGCGACCCTACTGAGGATAAGCGGTGTAGCTAATGAGATGAGATGAGATTTTGATTTGATGATGATTTTTTGGACAAAAATTGTTATTCTATGTTTTATTTCTTCCAAAAGATTACACAATTTGAGAAAAATTCTGGGTGGCTTGACTTGGCTTTCACCTTGCTCATACTATCACTGATTCTTTTATTTGTGGCTGAGGAGCGCGCCAAATCCGAATTTTTGGTCTCACTTTCGCCCTCTGCAGACGCTCAGTACATACAGTGGAGAGGAATAGGTGTGACCAGGCTGTACTTGCCCAAGACAAACCCAGGGTTGGGTAGGGTTACTTTAACTGGATTACTTTCAATTACTTTTGGATTACTCCAATACCAAATATGCTAATAAAAGACAAAAGAAACTAAATATGAATAACATTACTAAATTTTGTGCAGGCTTGGGAACTACATGGAACGGCAAAAATGATGTTGGCAAGCTGTTTGGATTTATTTTCATTTTGTTTCTGTCGCATTTTATGTTAGTTTTGCCGGAGATCAAAGAGATCAAAGCCAGGAGAGAAAGCTTACCACGTGTTGTGAGTCATCATTTTATTCATATTTAGTTTATTTTGTCTTTAATTAGCATATTTGGTATTGGAGTAATCCAAAAGTAATTGAAGGTAATCCAGTTAAAGTAACCCTACCCAACCCTGGACAAATCACAGGAAATGGTGCCCCTACAACCTTAGTAGTTAAGGGATCCATTCAACCGACCAACCATAATGTAAGAATTCGGCAGTTTTGCAAAAGAAAATCCAAAAATTGTTAAGTTAAATGAGAAAGAACATTAACACTGAATAAATATAACCATATCATATATTTGGATGATAGATGAGGCTTGACAGCACGATACTTGCAGAAAGTTACTGAAACGACACATTTATTGTTGCCTTGATACATTTAAAGAATATACTATGTACGTACAAAGAAGTAAGTGCTCTTTGGTGCAGATCGCGGAACTGATGGATATCTCATTTCCCGCCGACGCCACCCAACGCTGGCAAATTATTACTGCATAAATTTCATGTCAACAGAAGCGGCCAATTAATTAAGTTAAAAATGCACTCGTGATGGCGTCTACGCGCCGACAAGGAGAACCGGGGGGCAATTTTCCACTCGGTGAATTTACTGCAGGGGTCACCGTAATGGAGGATTTTAAACTTTGTCATAAAGCGGCAGACAGGCCAATGTCTACACACGGGCCGACTAACCCGTGACATATTTGCATAAAGTGTATTTATGTGAAAACGCTAGAGGACGGCGGCGAAGAGGAGAGGGGGGGATAAAGTTTACGACGAGGAACAAAACCGTCGGCTCTCGAGTGTTTCACGCGTCCGCGTAGCGATGACGCTGGCACCTTTCGCCGTTTTAAGATGGCGCGAGAAACGTTTTAACAGCGACCGGAATGAATTATTCATCTAGTACGAGGGGGTGGGGGGTTGTTTGTGGGGTAGGGGGTGCTTGTTTATTCAGCTTAGGCCGTTTATCAGGCGGGCGAGGGACCCACGGCGGGGATGAGACTCCAGATTTATCTGCATTCTGGCTCCAAAACAGATAAATCAAAAGGTGTAATCATGCCGCCGCTGGCCCTTGCGTGACCCCGCTGAACTGGTGACACTGGGATATCCAAACTAGATATGTGTCGTTTGTGAACGAAACGGCTCTATGACTTGGCTCCTGGAAGTAAAGGAAGGGAGCTGACTCCCCTTTAATCAAGTCAAGTCATGTTTATTTGTATAGCCCTTAATCACAAGGAGTCTCAAAGGGCTGCACAGACTACTGATTATTGCAAACTACAGACTATTATTACACCATCCCCTGATCTAAAACCTACATGAGGGAAAGGAAAAACTCAATGGACCGCACATGAGGTAATCAAGAACTGGTTCCCTTCAAAAGAGGTCAATTGGAATTTGCCAAAGCTGGGGGGGACTCCAAACCATTACGTAGCTGCATTTGCTGATGATCATTAATCAACCAGAAAGCATTGAGGAAACCCACCCTGGTATTACCAGATTTCCAGATTATTTGGAAACGGTCCAGAAATTAGAAAGTATGACGGATATCCCAGAAATGCATTGGATAAAACTGGACAAAATGACAGCCCTACCTTTGAGAAACGTATACTGTAGTGTTATTCAAGTGCCCTCTCGTGGTAAATATGTTGATTGTTTGTTTCTAAATAGAAACAAAAAGAAAAGCGCAGAACATAGACGTCTGGTCAAGAAGTTTTGAACGCTCCTTGCAAGACTTTGTTTGTCATTGCTTTGAACAATAATTGTCCCTAAGTATGAAACATTTTGTGATTACTTCAATGAAAATGTTTGTTTTTAGTAACATTTTGTACAACATGACATACCTTTGTTTGAATTTTCGTAAATCATACTAAACTCGGTAACTGCTTTGCCTTTGAGAAACAGAGATATCTTAAAGTGCCCTCTTGTGGTAAAAGTGTTGATTTTAGTGGTGAAACCAGATGTCATAATGTTAATTTATATTCGAATGAAATATTTTCATTTACATGTTTTTTTACAACCCTAGATCTGACTGTAGTTTTGATTCCATGTGTCTAGTTTTCTGCGCCCTATATATGAAAAATATATCACAAAAGACTAAACCCTAGGGGTGCACCCTATAAGCCGGTGCGCCTTAAACTGCAGAAAATATGGTATCTTATTTAAAATAAGTTACGGACGCGTTCTTTAATGTAATACTGTCATGGTGTACCCATTGCCCTCACTTGTGCCGACTCGTTTAGCCCCTGCTGCTGCTCGTTTCCTGATTGATTCCCCTCCTATTTAAACACATCACATTCACTCCTGGTCAGTCCGTCAGCAAACCTCCGCACATGCAAGGCAAGCACTTTTCGACTTTGACTCCCGTCTGTTCTGTCCTATTTCCCTCTCCTGGCTTCCCGATCATTTCCGGTTACCTGACTTGACCACGTTCCTATCGCCCGTCCCGGTTGCGAGACTTGTTTCCGTCCTCCGACCACACTCCGATCTCCTGTCCTGGCTCCTCAACTTGTTTCTGTCCTCCGACCTCGAGGGCTTCCTGCTTCTCTTCCCCAACGAGCACCCAACCGCTGTCATTTGTTTCCCCGCGCCTGACTTCCCCGATTCCTCAATAAAGGTTCGTGTGAAACGCTACACCTTTGGGTCTACTGTCTGTTCTGGTTCTGACAAATACAAATATACAAAATTTATATTAAAAACAAGAATTAGCTCCTTTTTGTAATATAAATGAAATCTAACCTGAGGTTCCCATTTTCAGGCAAACATTTTCATGAAACAATAAAAATACTCTTAAATACATACTTTTAGATAATTAAATCAATCATTTAAGTTAGTGTTTGGATGCTTTTTTGTTTTTACTTTGCAGGCTGCATGAGTTTCCCAAAGGTAAATAAAATGGAGTGTAAATGATTTCAATTGTTTTGCCTTGCAGTTGATAAACACAAAAAGGGATGAAATTTCAGTGAAAGAGACACATATTGGGGAAAAGTAATCCCCTTCAGTAATTGATATGTAATAAATCCCACAGCCAGGAATCATAATTAAATTGTGAGCCTCTGAAAAGTCCCTCAGCCCTCCAGCTAAAGAACATTTTATGCCATTTATTTGCAAGTCTGTGATATATATATATATATATATATATATATATATATAATTTTTTTTTAAATAAGGTTGATACCTGGATTACGGTCAGCACGGCGGCGCAGTGGTTAGCGTGTGCGGCACAGTTCTATGGTCTTGGGAACCTCCTGTGTGGGTTCAAATCCAGCTACCGAACTTCCCGTGCGGAGTTTGTATGTTCTCCCCGAGCTTGGGTGGGTTTCCTCTGGGCATTCCGGCTCCGGTTTTCTCCCACATTCCAAATACATGCATTTCGGGTGGATTGGCCGGTCTGTCCCTGTGTGCCCTGCAATTCGCTGGCAACCAGTTCAGGGTGTCCCCGGCCCACTGCCCGATGATTGCTGGGATGGGCTCCAGCACCCCCGCGCCCCTACTGAGGATAAGTAGTGCAGCTAATGAGATGAGAGTAGACCCCTGGATTACAGCAACAAAGATCTGAAGAGCCGTTTGGGAGCCAAAAGAATCACCATCTTTTGAGTTGGCTGAGCCAAAAAGGCCGGCCCTCTAAAAAGAGTGAATTCCCATCACAAGTCCAAAGCCCCTTTCCTGTTCCTGGTCCGCCCCCACAACCTCGCTCCTGTCAGACCTAAAGAAAGACACGGAGAGGAGGGGTGGTGGGACACCTTCATGTCCCTTTGTCCTGTTTACACGGCGCACTAAAAATAACAGAACAAAGCAGCGTCGGCTACTGTATAACAATGCTGGCTGGAACAATAGCAGCCGGTATTGATTCCCAGTGATGAGCTACGGCTATTCCCGTCCGCCCTATCGTAGCGCAGGCCTCTGATTTATCACATCTCCCGCTCACGGGCTGTCCGTTGATTAAGCCGGCGGAACTTTGTTTCGCTCTCCCCTCTCTTTAATCTGTCCCTCAGCCAGATAAATTAGCCAGCGCCATGCCAGCTCCCGCTCCCCTTTACCTCCCTCCATTCCTTCTCTCGCTTTATCTCTTCTGTCCGTCACGGCGTGCCGAGAGAGAAGACACATCTGCAGACTGTTAGCCCGGTCGTTCTGTGTGTGTATGGCGATACCTCGTTTTTCGCGGGGGTCGCAATCCTCAAAGGTCCAGCGATATTCGAAACCCACGATGTTTAACAAACATTTAAACCAAAGAACAAACCCAATATACAGGCTTGAGCATTTCTTTAACGTCCTCCTGTGTTACGGTCGCCAACGACTTTGATGTTTTACATTGTGTGGCTCTCGTTTTAAGTTTTTTGGTGTGGTATTGTAATTTTAACATGTATGCGTTTCATGTTCTAATGCTTTTTTATGATTGATTTAAAAAAAAAAAACACACGCTTTTGCATTTCGAAACGGATTAGCGAATTAACATTGAAAAGGCGCCTCGACTTACAAATTTTTCAGGTTACAAATTTACTACCGGAATGAATTAAATTCTCAAGTAGAGGTACGACTGTATTTATTCATATTGGGGCGGCAGTGGCTCAGGAGGTAGAGCGCTCGTCTTGGGATCAAGAGATCGCAGTTCTAATCCCGGCTCCTCCATGTTGCATGACGAAGTGTCCTAGGGTAAGACACTGAACCCCTAATACCCGCAATATGCAGGTTAGCGCCTTACATGGCTGCACGGCCGCTATTGGGAAATGTGAAGCACACTGTAAAGCGCTTTGGGAAGTCTTGACTTGAAAAGCGCTACAGTATATAAATGCAGATCATTTCATTTCCTATGAATGTCTTGAGGTTCCTTTGACTGTTTAAAAAAATATATATATATTTTTAATTGCCAGCGAGTTCATGTTTGAGTTCTCTGATTCAGAATATGAGTTTCTTTCCGGTACACAGTGTCCTTTGCAGATAGCGCTGCCCTTTTTCCATCACGCTGCCCCCTCAGCCACATTCTAAGTCTGAGTATGTGACTGACAAGCACACTTTTAGTACCTCTCCCCGACTGGCCTGCTACTGCACCCTGCCTGCCAGGCAGAAGCAAATAGGAAGTTCAGCGCGGTGTGGACTATTTTCCAACTACAGAAAAGGACAACGCCATGTGTGGATTGTGTGTTGAGGTGGTTTGCTATTGCGTCAACACCACCAATTTACATAAACCCATGGAACAAGCTCACCCTGCAGAGAGCAATGAGCTGCAATCAAAAATTAAAAAACATGTTACTGTTCCTAAACAAATACCTGCAAATCCGTGGTCACAATGGCAAAAGAGACAATGAGAGACAACACTTTATTCGCACTACTGACTTTATTTTCAAAACAATGTGTAATGAAAGATACTTTAATTTTGTCTTTGAAATTGTTATACAGTATTTGTAATGTGTTACATTGGCTTGACTCTTTTGGCTTTGGTTCTGAAACAGTTGCAATACAAATATTTCTATTTATATTTTATACTGTTCAAGTTTTTAATGTAGTTATTTAATAAAAATAAGTGCAATATTTTTTCTGTCAAAAATCATTGTGCAGTGTTTATTGTAATCGTAAACCAACTCAAGGGGGAACAGTTCAATTATTCAATTATCATGATCTGTATCGATCAATGTTTTTGTTTGGAATGGTTCGATACCAAAATTATCAGTATGTCATGGTTACTGATGTGAACCACCTGTGCCTGCTCATTTGGCGCCAACCACCGAGGGTTCTGATTGGCTCCCTGTCACTGTTTGAACCCTGTCCTGTCAATCCCTTTTTGCCAATCCGTCTGCGAACCTCAGTGTATACTAGGTAAGCCTTTTTCGACCCTGACTCCCACCTGTCCTGTTTTTGCTCCCGTCTGTCTACGGCTACGACCTGTTTTGACCCTGACGACGTCTGGTCTCCCGTCCTGACTTACGACCCGTTTTTGATCCCAACCACGTCTGCTCTCCTGTCCCGCCTAACAACCCGTTTCTGACCCCGGCCACGTTATGCTCTCTCAGTCCCGGCTATCGCCCTTTTTTTTCTGTCCATGACACCGCCATCGCTCGCTACGGAAGGACCACTTCCGTGTTTGGATCACAATCCGAGAGCGACTTGGGAGCAGCCCTTCATCTTTCATTTAATAAAACTTGTGAGAAACGTAACGCAAGTGGGTCTGTTTCCGTTCTGGTCCTGACACAGTATCTCCCACCCCTGTGGTCCAGAGCATTTCGTTGACATGACTTTTATAGAAACTCAAAATTTATTTTTTTTCCACGTATGTAATGTATGTGTACAGCCTGGACTGCAACAATATTGACGCAAAGGCAGACACAGGCAGAAAAAGGGAGAGGACACTGTTTAGCCTACCAGAAAGCAGAAGACATCGCACGCTAAAAATCCATGAAGGAGCGGACCTGCGAAAAGTAAACTCCAATCCAGCTAAGGATGACTGCATATGTGTGTGTTTTGTCCTTCCTTTTCTCCCCTTGACAACGTTCTGTCAAACAATCTCCCTCTCCCTTCCTGGACAGCCTCAAAGGCTTTGTTGCGAGCTCATAAATCAGAGACTATTTACGAGCCGCGATCCCTATTCTTAGTCGTTTAATGGCGACACGTTTGCGGGTGAATTAAAGCGGGGTTTTATTCAGCAGGCCGTGGGCCAAGGAAGGTCTGACTGCAAAGCAGACACAAGTACACAAACAGGAACGCACGAAGACGGACGTGAACGCACACTCTGGTGTCGGTGCTAAATCACACTCATTGTCGCAGTGCAAAGCGAGTGTGCGTCACTGAAAGGGGGAGAGCAGGAAGCGGCGGGCATAATTCTGCCCATCACTCTAATTTATAGTTTCGGTAGCTTTGTAATCTCGCAGTTGTAAATCCCAATTGTCGACAGTCGGGAATCCGGAGTCGTCCGGGTTCTTGACGACTGCGGACGCCCTTTAATTCCATGTCTGCACGAAGGCGACATCGTTAAGAATCATTTGGTTGACTCAAATACAGCACAAATTGGGTCAATTATGGCCTTGGGTTATATTGACACAACCTACTGGGTTGTTATGACGAAACCCAAACACCAAGGTTGCTTTCTCAAATGAAAAATGGTTATTCAAAGGCAAATTATTAAATCATTATTTGGTTGACTCAAATACAGCACAAATTGGGTCAATTATGGCCTTGGGCTATATTGATACAACCTACTGGGTTGTTATGACAAAACCCAAACACCAAGGTTACTTTCTAAAATAAAAAATGATAATTTAAAGGCAAAATATTAAATAATTATTTGGTTGACTAAAAAAATTACCTAAATTGGGTCAAGCGATCACCAAGTCATCACTTCAGCTAACCCGACTCAACCTCTATTGTTGCCAAGAATAAGGAAAAGCCCAAAGTAGGTAAAAAATGAATGAAAATAGGTTTATTCAAGCGGAATCTTTAACAATAACTTTGTTGGACTAAAAAATGGCATGAACTGATTTATCACCTGGGTTAATTAAACCCAACGTCCTGGGTTATTAACAATTAAAAAGATAATAAGTTGGTATTTGTTGCTGAAGAAAAAAAAGTTGCTTTGATGCAAAATACTAAGAATCATTTAACTGACTCAAAAATTACCGCAATTGGGACAAATGTAGACTTATCGAACTCGACCTGATTTGAAATGATTTCCGGAGTTCTTTTTCCTTTTAATGATAAAAAATGTTATTTGAAGGAAAAATCTTGAAGAATCATTGTTTGACTAAAAGAATAAAATAAAATAAACAGTCAAATGTAGACCGTCTTATCACTTGTTAGTTAGATGTTGCTTTTTTTAAACCCTAGCAAAATCTTCAAGAATTACTTGGTTGATCATAAACAAGCCAGAATTGGGTCAAGTGTGGACTGATCCTTTTGCTTCGGGTCATTTGACCCAATCTTCTCGGTTGTTACCTCTTTTTTAAGTGAAAAAATGTTTATTAAGGGGAAAATTAAGAATTACTTGGTTGACTCAAAAACAACCGGGATTAGGTCAGTTTTAAGTAGGTTGCCATGGCGCCCAATTGGCCCCACCCGTGTGGCGCGACGGATTGGCTTCCCTCCTTATTAAGGTCAGTGCTCTCACTCTCCCGTTGTCAGTCCGTCAACGAATCTCTGCACCCGCAAGACGTGGGTTTAGAATCTGTCCGGTTTCCTGCTTGTGTTTCCTGTCCGATACTATTTTGTCCTGTTTAATATCGAGCTCCAGTTTCGTTCCCGTCTAGTTTGTCCAGTTTAATTTCGATAGCCAGTTTTAATATCAGTCCTGTCTGTCCCGTCCTGTATGGTATCGACCCCACCGTCCGATATCTGCTCGTGCATTTGGTATCGATTTCGTCGGGCTCTGGCTTCCTGTCATTCCACGTCAGACTGCTGCCCTACGTCTTCCGCCCAACTATCGCTGATTCACTAGCGTTTGGGTTAACATGCGTGACTGCCCTTTTCCCGTAAAATAAAAGCTTGTGTGAGAAACGTCACGCATTTGGGTTCTCCTCCTGTTCCGGTTCTTGACATTTTTTTTAATATTGCACGGAAAAGCTCAAAAAAATAAATGTAGTAATTATTTGTGTAGTTATATTTTATTTATTTAATATTTTAAACCTAGGCTCCATTGCCTGTTTTGATCATTTAGATGTTGAAAAAGGAATAAATTAAGTATGTTATTACAGTTTGAGTATGTAATAAATTTTAAAAAATATTGGCAATAAGCCTCATTACTTATTTAAATCAAATTTCAATTCAATTACTCAAAAATGGGCCTTGGCTTTAAACAGAAAGAAATTAAACTCTGTTGCCTTTCACTTGCCATTAACATTTAATTGCCGTCATGTAAACAATGTCAATCGCTCTGCTGCAACAATAAAGAAGGCGGGCCAAAGAAAACAACGCTAAGGCGACTCCATAAAATATGCATGCATAGAGACACTCGGGCCTCCTTTGCGGGTTCAACCTAGCGGAGGTTTACAAGACGCTCGCTCTCCGGATTTCGATTGTGTCTCACATAGTCCCAAATCCTATTTACATATCACTAGCTCGCTAGCTTTATACCTAAACACATTCCATCAGAAGACCACCAATGGGAGTCGGCCTCATGCGTAAAGAGACGGGGAAGCCAAAAGAGACATGGCGTGTCATCACCCAAGAGAGATAATGGTAATGTTATACATGCTTGATCACAGACACTCTCACGTTATCTAGCTCTCGGTTTCAATCACTCTTTGTCTCTCTACCGTCCTCTCTTTCTCCGGTTGAAGATTCCAGGGACACTCGAACCGCGATAGCTCCTCTTCTCGTTCAAGGCCTTGCATCTCAACAGCTTTTTTTCCCTCTTCTTTAATCGGAGTACTTCAATTTGCGAGCGTAGCTGGGAGGCAGCTCCTCCTGATATGTTAATTGCAGAGTACTTAAGCGCTAAAAGATTAACATAAAACCCTTTGGAAACAAGCTAATAGTTTATGATAATTTGCACGTGGCCTTTTGTCTGTCCTTCATCGCGTCGCCTCCGGCGGCAGTTTTTATCAAGGGGTTGTAAAATATTGTTTAAACAAGTTCGCGTTTGGATAATTAACGGCGGAAATCAGTATCATTCAATTTGGTGACAAAGGAGCTGTTAGCAATACGGCTAGCGTAATTGAAGCGGTTGATTTTTATGGAGCTATTAATAACATTGTACAATAGATGATTTACTTTCTTTGAGAAAGCTAAGTCACGGGGGATATTGAAGAACTAGGGGTTATCTTCTCAGTTAGCACAGCCGAATGAAGATTTTCAATTCGCAGGCTAACGTATGCTCAGATGCCAGACCTCCACCCAGCTCATGAATTGGGAGTCTGTCTGGTTAGTAGAGGACACAAATGTCTCGTTTGGCTGAGTTGTGAGGAGAATAGATACAAGATAGTTAGGTGAGCAGGTGGTGTGATGGTGTCCTAATGCCAAAAACTTACTGAATATACTGAAGCAGTCAATTTCGGTTTCTATTTGTGAATTGATTCAAAATCATCTGTGAAATCAAACATACCCTAAAATATGAAAGACCATTAATTATTTTGCTTTGTAAGGTTTGAAGTTTTCACATTATTGTGGCGGTCATTACTGATAGACACAGTTACCTTATTCCAGTACGCACGAGAGACGGTTGCAGTTTTAGTACCTGCCCAATGTTCCCTCTAATTCTCCCCAGGTCTGATCGTTCACACAAAGTCGGTGAGCAACGCTTGAAACAACAGTGAGCAACCATAATCCCAAGTGTGGCAAGATAATTAATTATCAAACATGTCCAAAACTTGACATTTTGCTGAGTTTCCGGCAATGCAAAATTATTTTTCTCTTTTGAATGAATAGAATATCCATTTCTTTTTATTTCCTGATATATTTTGTCGCATAATATTAACATTTTTGGGGGCTTATTTAGTCAGTTGTAAGATACAGAACTGTACTTAATCGCATTTTTTAGTGGAAGTACAAGGTTGGCAACAAGATTCACTTGATATAATTGGAAATTATTTGAATGCAGCACAAACTTTTTCTTCTTTTTTTCCGTGTTTTTTTTCTACTTTTTTCTTTTTGTTCTCTATTTACTTTTTTCCTACATTTCTTTCTTTTGTGGCTTTTTTTCCTTCTTTTTTTCTCTACCTTTTGTTTCTTTTTTTTTCAGCTTTTCACTACTTTTTCATTTTGGTATTTTTTTCTTTTTTGTTCTATTCCTCCCTTCCTTTAAGTCAGGTTGTGCATAATTTTACATAATATTTGGTCATGTAGGGATTAAAGAAGCAAAAACAACCTGAAGAGCCGTTTAGGACCCGAAAGAGCCGGTTCCTTTTAGTGAGCCGAGCCAAAGAAGACGGTTCTCTACTAACTTTACTCAACTTTGTTCCACTTCGACTCGACTTCAAAATACCGCATTTAGGACACAACGTCAGGGGAACCCATGTATTTTTACCTTCATGCACTGTAACTTTGACTTAATTCGCTTCTTAATTAGTAATTTTGAGCCCTCATTTTTGTGCGCTGGCTAGATTTTCTTGTGCGCTGAGAACGTGCGAGCAGTGCGCAATTGCGCACGCGCGCAGCTTAGAGGGGACACTGCACCTGCCCCTTTCTAACATTCAACTTTCCAACATTAAATGGACGGACGTCTTTCAGAAAAATACATCATTTTGCTACCCCTGGTCCACACACTCTTGAACTTGAGCGTTGGATAGAATTGCAACGTGGATCAGTTGAAAGAATCTGTTGAAACTCAGGCGAATGGACATGGACGTTTAAGAAAGACGTTGATTTATGATTTTTATCCATCAAAAGGGATTATTCACGGAGAAAACAGTCAACTATGCAGGGAAATCTAAAAAGAATGTTGTGCTATGTAAATGTCCCGAGAAATTTGAGCAATCGAGAACATTTTGGACTTTTGCATTGACCAAATTTGGTGTTGTTGAGGAGATTGGTGTTGCTAATTCAAAAATGTTGAATTAACGTTACGTGATGAAAGGATTTACTAAAGAGTGCTTAAAAAACACCCGCGCTCCACTCTCACAGATGTTTGTCATGTTGTTTATTTTCATGCATGACCATATCTTTTCCTATGACTCTTTCAATTTTGAGCTCTGATTATTTTGGCAACTCAAAACCTTAACATTACATTTTTTGAGAACACTTAAATGACTGGATGGTATTTGATCAAGGTCAATAGATTGTCAGTGGATAGTAAATTTGTTTTATTACCATTTCAGTCAACAAAAATAGAACGGAATGGCAAAAATGACCAAACCAATAAAAATACATTCAATCTAAAGAGCCCTAAAATAATTCCCCATTTTTTTGCAGACCAAAAACACTACAAGTATTTAACCCATGATAAATTAAGCATGCTAAATGTGTGCAGCTCTTTAAAAATAATCAATCAAAATTGTGTAAAATAAAAATTTGTTTTTCTTTTATTTATATAACCTGTATTCCGGTTATATAAATATATGGTGGTGGCTAGCTTAAAAAAAAAAGACTGCGCGAACTTTTGAAGCAGAGGACGGATGGCAGAGCTAATTTTCATGCTAAAAACAGCTTTCTGTGCCAAACACAATGGTGCTTGTTTTAAACAAAAAAAAAAACAGCCAAAAAAGGCAGCTTAAAGTTTCTATGAAGTTATTTTTTTTCATATATAAATTGCTCCAGAGTTCAGAAGCTGTCCTACTTAGGAACATTTGAGTTACGAACAAGGCTACATATGAATCTTTTTTGGGGGGATGTCTAAAAATATCTGACATAGCCGTAGGTTAGATTTTGTATTGTGCACCTTTTTCCGAGTACAGGACAGTACTGTAGTACTTATTTCCACCATTACCGGCGTATGGTCGTGTGGTGCTGTGGGAGCTCACCCATGATCCACCCGGACGAAGAAATCCAGCTTCTTCTTCCTGTCACAGTCCCAGTTCGTGTGTAAACATACTGTACTGTATCTCCAGCGCGCTAAGAACTTTGACCTTTTTATTGTTTGATATCTCGTGCATCCATTTAATATGGTTGGTGTAAAGTGTAAAGAAGAGACAAGCAGTTCCATTTGAAACAGAAGTGGAATAAGGAAGCTTGATGTGGTTGAGAAAATTGTTGGATCGCTTTTTTTGGCCAGTTTTTATTGCGGAGGAGGAAGTCGCCTAACTTTTGAAGCCCATCTTCCAAAAGTAAGTTAAACTTCACTTTATCTTTATAAAGCATAGTATTTTATCAAATGTTTATTTTTCAGAACAAACCATACAGGTTACTTACACAAGCCTTTAACATATACACCTTAAACGTACATTCCATACAAAATATAGCACTGGAGCAACTTACGAACGAATTCAACCCACGAACGATCGTCCAGAACGTATCTCGTTCGTAAGTAGGGGAGAGTCTGTATGCCTCCCACGATTATTGATAAGCCATAAAACACGGTGCAGTTACACAAAAAGCTCCAATACAATAAACCTATGAGATTTTTCATGTTTAATTTAGCTTGGACTCTTACTTACATGCATGTTTTGATATTTGAAAAAACAATCAGCGCTGTGATGTATACACATTTGAAAATCTGTGCTAACGCTATTTTCAGGAAAATGAAGAGTACCCTAATAATCCTGACAAATGCTATAAAGAAATATCACCATATGTCAGTTTAAAATGCGCTTGAATTCATATTGCAATATAACGTTTTTGTTATAGTTTATTATTTATGTATAACAAAAGCAATTTGGAATCAACATTCATAGAAATGTCATCATAAAAGTGTATATGAAGTTTGACACGTGACACCCCCTCTCTCATGAATAATTAAATAAAGTCCTTTCACCAAACACTCAAATAGCTTTTCATTCATCTGCATACCTGCAGCCTTGCAAAAATGATTGGCCTACCATTACCACAAAAAAATAAAAAAACTGAAACAATTTGCCTCAGAATGAGACAGGAATGATTCTGTTCTTTTCAACGGCGCAGACAGGCTCGTGTGCATAATGATGTTAGCGTAATGGGGTGACAGATAGACTGGGAGAGCATGACATTAGCATGAGAAACGCACTAGTGAGCAGCCGCTCAGCTGTGGTCTCGGAGGGCCCCCCGAGACCCCGACGCTCGTTTGTCTCGCGCTCGCTAGCGGCCCGACAAATGAAGACACGCCGCGTCTTATGCAGAGCAATATAGCGGCCCGCTTTAGCAGGCACATGACTTTAATGACGGGGGGATAACCTGCTTGTGCGATATAAAAGGTCGCTATCTGTCGTCTTATTAGGGATGAATCACCTCGTTGGGGAAAGCAAACGGCTCTCGGGCCTCTGGGAGATGTGCCGAAAACACATTTCGGATGATTCCGACTAATTAATGAGACAATTTCAATTAAGGGGCTGCTGTTGATTCTGCTCTAAGGCTCCGCCTATAGGTGACAAAGTATGGGGGAGTAAGTACTAAAACAGACATTGATAGTGTGGTACATCGTTTGAGGTGTCGTTAGAAAGTTGAAAGTCAAATATTTTCTCTATTAAGTACATGGTAATAATACCCAACTGAGTTCAAAGAGCCTTTAGGGGTTATTCTCCACTGCACCTACTTTATCTCTTTTGGTATAGCTGTTGCTGGCAGAGCAGTAGCTCAGGAGGTAGAGCCCTCACTTGGGATCAAGGGATCCCAGTTCGAATTCCGGCCTGTCCGTGTTACATGTCGAAGTGTCCTTGGGTAAGACACTGAACCCCTAATACCCCCAATAAGCAGGTTAGCGTCTTACATGGCTGCAATACAAGGCCGCTATTGGGAAATGTGAAGCAAACTGTAAAGCGCTTTGGGAAATCATTGACTTGAAAAGCGCTATATAAATGCAGATCATTTCATAGCACATTAGGTAGGAGATATGAGGGATGTAATAGTGCTGGAGAGTGACGTCTGGCTAACCTTTATTATTATTACTGTCACAGTACGACGGACAGACACTAGGCGACTCGACAGCTCTCTCACGCTTGGTAGGTCTCTTGTGTCTATGCACAAAGTACATGGTTCTGCTTATTGTGTTGTGGTGTTCTTGTGGACCAACAATCTGACTCTGTGGGAGTGCCGTTGATCTTTTCTTCCTCGTGCCATGAGGCTCTTTAACTCTACCCGGCGGAGTAAAGGCCCACATTAAACCACACCCCCTACATTGCATATTACTGTATTTTATTGCAATGTGTATTCTGTGTAGCACTCTCTAGATAATCTATATAACACGCTACAGTGGGTATTAGCACATCACATTGGGTATTTGTATATTGTATTATTTTTGCTTTATTGTATTGTTCTCAGTACAGGGATGCTGCTGGAAATGTGAATTTCCCTGCGGGGATGAATAAAGTACCTATCTATCTATCTATCTATTATTTAGTGTAGCATAAAAAAGTCAAAATAAGAAGAGGCTTTCTTTAAGTAGAGTCCAAACGCCAACCCAAACCCCAAAAAAGATGAAAAAGAAGAGTTTATTCGAGCATGTCAAATACATGCATGTTCTTGCACGCGTCATAAGTGAGCTGACAGAGGCTGCAATGATGACACAAGCCAGGAGATGGCAGCAGCGAGTAAACAAGTTTCAAATTCCGTCGCTCCTTCAAAGAAGCTTCATACTGATGCTACGTAATATATATTTATTGATGGTAGACCAAGAGCGGCATGGCGGCTGACTGGTTAGCCCGTCCGCAGCACAGTTCTAAAATCATGGATTCACATCCAGCTACCAGCTACTTCCTGTGCGGAGTTTGCATGTTCTCCTGGTGCCTGCGTGGGTTTCCTCGGGACACTCCCGTTTCTTCCCACATTCCAAAGACATGCATGTTAATTGGTGACTCTAGATTGTCCTGAGGTATGAGTGAGCATATGAATTGTTGTCTGTCTCTGTGTGCCCTGCGACTGTCTGGCAACCGGTTCAGGGTGTCCCCTGCCCACTGCCCGAAGATAGCTGGGATAGGCTCTGCACCCCCGCCACCTTACTGAGGATACGCGGTGCAGATAATGGATGGATAGTCCAATAATTTTACATTCATTTTAGCTCAGGAGCTACATGGTAAATAAAACAAAAACAGTGTCACAGGGGCCGGACAGAGTAAATTAATAAAAAGTGTCCCTTAGCTGGAGGTCAGGGGTCTTTTCAGAGCCCCCCCCAATTAAATTATGTTTCAGGAATTTCATATTTGATTATGATCAATGAGCTTTTTTTTTCTCCTACATATGCTTCCCTTCATTAAGATTTAATCTCTATCGATTAATGCCTTTAATCATAAAGAGCAGCACATAGACTTAATTTACAACTTAAGGTAAGACAATAAAAAAAATTTTTAATCTACAGTTTATATATTGCTTTCCGACTTTGCCAATGGAATGATGGATTAGCTGTAGGTGCATTTATATGTAAACCTGACTTAGCCTTACCATACATGGTCCTAACCTCAATTTACTAACATGTGTTTGTCTGTAAGTACATTTATACATGCCTAATGCTTAATAAATTATTTTGAAAAAAGTAGACAGGTCTTTTTTATTGATGTATTTCCAGAGGGAAGGTCCCTTTTAAGCTATATTTGCCCAAAACACACCACAAGAAGGATATGCCCCGACGACCCTGGCAGTTAATGGATCTGTGCATCGTGCTAAACTATAATTCTCAAACAATCAAAATCAATATTTTATAAATGCTTTGAATATAGACACACAAAATGTAGGAAACACAAAGTCCTTTACTGGTCAGATTGTTAGGGTCTGGTGCGCCTCCTTCCAAGCAAGGAATAGAAAAAGCTGTTTCTGATAACCACACACCCGTGCATAATTATGCTCACCCTCTATAAGGATATTAAGGACAGTATGTGTCTTCGACTCATTTTTATTCAATTGCCATGCTAGGTAGGGTTTTCATTTGTGCCCCTTTCTTTTGAGTAAATGTCAGTTGTTTAGTGCCCACTTGTGAATATGTCACTTTATTCCTGACATTTTCCATTTCTGGTTTTGGTATTTGTTTCTTGTTTGAACTTTGTCATTTTTTTCAGTGGGACATTGTGTTGTTTTGTGAGTCCTTGTTTGCTTTTTACCTCATTTTATATTCAATTCCATCCCTCTTTTTAAAGACCCCTGCCTCCAGTTCCTGCTTTTACAACATTGGTACATCACCCTCAAAACTGAACACAAATCCCCTTTAATGTCAAAAAAGCAGAGGACGTAACATCCAGAAGTGATGCAATGTATTTTACAATGTGATGTGAACAGAACAGGCCTACTCAAAATTTCGGAACAGAGTAGAGCTTATTCCTCAGCAATTTTGGATCTGGTAGCATTATCATCACATGCGTGTCAGAAAGTTTTGGGGGGGAAAGTGCACTGCGATGGGCTGCAGCAGAAAGGGATCTTTGGATCGTAAACCATGATCAATCAAGGGCGGCATATACATATATATATAATCATATAGGCATCAGATCAGGAGGTAGAGCACCCGTTTTGGGATCAAGAGGTCGCAGGTTTGATTGACTCCTCCGTGATATATGTCGAAGTGTCCTTGGGCAAGACACTGAATCCCTAATGCCCCCAATAAGCAGGTAGGCGCCTTGCATGGCCTACTCCCTATTGCTTTGTGAGTGTGTGTGTGAATGTGACACAAAAGTGTGAAGCACATTGTAAAGCGCTTTAGGAGGTCTTTATTGACTTGAAAAGCGCTATATAAATGCAGAGCATTTACCATTTATCAATCAATGAATCAATCAATTTCTTCTCCTAGTCCGGCTCTATGCCAATTTTTTTACACAGAATCCAGCACACGAATCAAAACGTTTGATCACTGCTGGTCTAGGTGACCCCAACCTTTTAGACGAGATCATGTAAGAAATGATCCCCCCCTTCACTTCTAAGAGAACGCCTGCCTTGGCGACAGCCGCCCTTCTGTAGCGTTATCTCTCACCGCGACAAGACAACCTGGAATATACGAGCATCTGGAGCTCCTCTTAAAACAACCTTATCTCACGACAAACATCCCCCCAACTCCAAGAGCAGACGGGACCTCACACCGTCATTCCAAGGTTCCTCCAGGAGCGCTCGCCGATGTTTACAGCCAACTGACGGATCGGAGAAACAAGTGGACGGAATCCGTCTGCTTTTCTTCGACAGGCAAACAAAGCGAATCGCTCTTCATCGATCATCCGCGACCTTAAACACCAACTGGAACTCGACTGGACCACTTTATATGGTGGAACAAAGTTAAAGAAAAAAAAAAAAAGGAAAGTTCGGCGGCGCTGGCTCGGAACAAAGCGGCGATTGTGCGGGTGAAGAAGATAAAGGCCCATTGAGTGCGCCTTCAGCCTGCCTATGGGGGGGATGTTGCAATGTGCCCCTCTCTGGGGTTTCTACATACGGACTGTGCCTCACTTCAAAGAGAGGCCAGAAGGGCATCCTACCCCCTTCTTGGTGCTGATCCTTTCAGCTCACAGCTGATTATTTTGTAGTGTGTTTGAATGTGTGTGTTAGCCCCCTCTAGGTTTGAATGCAGTCAGGCTAGGGTGTTTTTTGTTGTTTTTTGGGGGGAGGAATTTCTGAACCAGAACTTGTGATGTTTAAGAGCATAGGTCTTAAGTTGAGCATTTGCTGGAATATTTCGAAGGTTTTTTTTATGTTAGATAACGGCAAACCAAACAAAACCCATAATCTAGGGAAAGTTTGAACCACTAAATGTCGCTGTTTTGCGTAGTGCCATGAGGCTCTTTAACTCCACCCGGCAGAGTAAAGGCCCACATTAAACCACACCACCTACATTGGATATTACCGAATCTTACTGCAATATGTATTCTGTGTAGCACTATTTAGTTACTCTATATAACACGCTACAGTGGGCATTTGCACGTCACACTGGGTATTTGTATATTGTATTCTTTTGGCTTTATTATTGTACTGTTCTCAGCTCAGGGATGCTGCTGGAAATGTGAATTTCCCTTCGGGGATGAATAAAGTATCTATCTATCTATCTATCTATCTATCTATCTATCTATCTATCTATCTATCTATCTATCTATCTATCTATCTAAAAAGCACAAGGAATAATACAAACTACAGAGACACAAAGTGACCAAAAAGCACGAGTTTTCTTGTCTTTTTTTTTTTTTTGCCTAGCCTTTCACGAGGTTTGGGGTTTTTAGGGTACCCGTAGCAGCAAGTAAAGGAATACAAATTTCTTCATGTATGATTCATTTTAAAAAAGCTTGTTTGTATAATATTTAATGTTGTTTTGCTTATTAAAATTGTAATGAGTGAAGTCTGTTTTACCACCAGGAGGTGCTGTATAATACACAATGTCCCTTTGGAATTTGTAACCTCAACTATTTTTTTTTTAAATGACACGGGCTTCAAACCTAATACTGTAATAGGAAGTGCAGCGATGGGAGGCGCCGATGAGCGCGGCACAGGGAGGTCCGGCCCTAACAAATCCCTTTCCTCTTTTTTTCTCTTTTTCTTTTTTGATCTCTTCATCCAGATGAAAGAACAGCGGCAGTCGGGATTAGACAGGACAATTGCGCTTTTTTCCCTCAAACTGCTTGGATCGGCTTTTGCCAGGACCCTAATCATTTTCAATTAAAGCCCCTTAACTGACGTCCTGTAAAAGCTTACAGTGCTTGCTTCAACCTTTTCACTAAGCCTCTGGTTGAGTGAGAAAGAGTTTTTCCCTGACAATTTCAATGGACAGTTGCTAAAGTGTCAAATTATACACTGGTGTGCCTTTTGTATATATAGGCAGGCAATGTATAGACAGGCAGTAGGCAGCTATGAAAGAAATTCAGTTTCTATATTGTACGATTACCTTTCAAAGCAGAGTTTTCTTGTTCCAGTGGCAATTCAAATACCGTAAAATCCGGACTATAAGCCACTACTTTTTTCCCAAACTTTCAACCCTGCGGCTTATTCAGTGATGCGGCCAATTTATGTAATTTTTCCAGCGGCGCTCGAGTACAAAAGGTAAGATCTAGACTGCAACTTCTTAGTTTGTGCACAAATTAATTTAGCGTAGACATATCCTCATCATGCAAATTGCAAAAAGAAAGGCACATGACGCAACATTCAACCTAAACTCAATCAAGCACAGAAGGAAACACAGCTCCCGTGTGTAAACTTTACTTTGCGAGCGTGATGCTAGCGTGTTTTTGAGTAAGGGAGCGCGGGACGACATTTATAAGTCTCTTTCCCATACCGATGGAAGACCACTTTGATGGTGTCATTTATAAGGAGGAAGATGAGGACGGTTTACCGTGTTTACTACAAGTACGGTAAGTTTTTTCAACAGAGCTGTTCACTGTGTTGCGAGCGTGTCGGTAGTAGCGTTTTGCTACCCTTCACAGGCATGGTTTGGGATAAAAGTTATAATATTATTATTAAAGCTTTGAAAACTCTCCCGGTGTACCGTCTTTCTTTGTAAATATGTGTAACCATGTATAATATGGATTTGCAACTGTATATTTTTGTAATGTATGTTTTTTTTAGAAACTTACTCTGATGTGTTTTGAACGAGCAAATGAGAAAGAAGGGGCGGGGCAAACGCGGGCTAACGGGAAGTGGAGTAAAGGTCAGACGTGTTTGTGGACACGGCCGACAATAGTGGATAGATATTTTTCCCACCCTTACCTTTGGAAATATACACTTTTTTCCTTGGATTACTTTCAACGGGCAACCGGACTCTGCAGGTCTGCATTAAATATTAAGTACCGGTATCATTTTCCGTTCATTTTGCCGGCTGTTTTTTGGACTGTATCAGGTATGGGTTAATTTCGTGTTTGTATTGCATTTTTTCAATGTGGGCGCATGCGGCTAATATACAGGTGCGGCTTGTGTATGTGGAAACTCGGTTTTCCTCCCGAAATGTGGTGGGTGCGGTTTATAATCAGGTGCGCTCTATAGTCCGGAATTTATGGTAGTATTTTTTCTATGATACAATATTAACATTTATCAAAAATGATCCCTAAAATACATCCTGAAGTGAGAACAATTTGTTTATGCTAATGACTATTTTCAATATTTATTAAAGAATCAAGATTGTATTACGTAAAACCATTCCATAGAATAACTTTATAGTTTAAAAAAAAATGTAAATCAACATAGTTGTTTTGTTATCTACCATTTTGGTTTGATGGAAACAATGTTGTCCTTATTTTAGAAAAAAAATACATTATTTTATTTTGAATGATTATTAAGTTATACAACATTTTATTGCTTAGTTGCTGTACTGCTTTGAAATCAAATAGCTTGAAAACAAACAAAAAACATGTGTCGTCTTTGTACTGTAGAGGAAAGTCTGTCAGAAATGTTCAAGCCCTTGTAGCCTGGTCATCCTGGAATGGGGGTTACCTCATGGGAGGTTCCTTTTCAAGGTTTCTTCATTTTCCTCATGTTGAGGTTTTTGAGTTTTTCCTTGCCCTCATGTAGGTTTTAGATCAGGGGATGGTGTCATAATAGTCTATAGTTTGCAATCATCTGTAGTCTGTGCAACCCCTTTGAGGCTCCTCGTGATTAAGGGCTATACAAATAAACATGACTTGACTTGTGAGAACTTACAGTGTGGTCTTCAAGTCCACGCACCAGATTGTAATCGCTAAACTGTTGACTCATAGTGGATGCTTGAGACGAGAAAAAAACCCTCGGAGATTTTTACAAGATATCATGTTTACAAGAATGGACCGGATGTGTCTGTTCGCTGAATACAAAACGCCTTTGGTAATGGCTGTCATGACATGGAGTGCTGGAAAAAAAATTCAACTGAGAATACAATATCGGACAAAGGGATATCGGATAACGTTTGTGCCGGTAGATGTCAGTCATCGTCAAAGCCGGAGGCCAAAGGAAATGTTTTTTTGCATGATTTGATTTCAGTCTACACATTTGAAAGTTTACTTTCGGACGTGATGGCTTGCAGCGGTTCACGACGAAATAAAGGTGGATATAATAAAACCTATGTCGTTAAACCATCCATCTTTCGTTAAAGGAACTCACCAATTATGAGCAAGGTGCATCCGTTGTCCTTTGGGCTTTAGTTCAACAGCAGTGACTAACTATGCCCCTGCCTTGTCACCAGAGACCCCTTAGTTTAAATTGAATATTTTGGGATTATTGGAATCGCTTGCCTCTTTTGCGACCTTGGTGCATGGCGGTTGAAAAAAATATAGCATAGTGCTCCAAGCAAAATCCAGCAGAAGGCATTTTTGTCAAGCCTGGCATCAGTTTTTTGCCATTTTGTCGACCAAATTCGGAATTCACTTACGCAGCCATGATTCATTATGCCCGAATCTGTGGTGCTGCATATGGGAACAAGCAAAGTGCACATTATTTTTCTATTCTGTCCACCAGAAGGTGAACTGCACTCCTACAGCCATGTTTCATTAGCTCTAATCACATATTGCTGCGTGCGGGTGCTGGCAGAGCGCATTTTTATCGGCTCGTCTTTCTCTGCCGTTACTGTGTTTCCGCCTAAACTGTACTTCACTCAGAATCCATTATCCCCAATTCCATGTTTCTGCAAGTGGGGGCCAGCAGAAGGCACTTTTTTGAAGGGACTACCGCTCTGGCCTATCAAAAATGCCCAAGATGACATATACAATTGTAGCTGCAATTCATTATCCCTGGTCGACCATTGCTGAGAGCAGGGGCCAACAGAGCACATTGGTTTTTAGGTCCAAGATTTACAGTGTGTCATTCTGGCTTGCGTGCCATGAACAGCACTCATGCAGCCGCGATCCATTATCCCTGGACGATTTTTGCTGGAAGCAGGGGTTGGCAGAGCAGATTTTTTCCCCCCGGCTTAGGCCACTGAAGTATGCCATTGTAGCCCACTTAAAATCAACAGCACCCTTGCACCCCTTGATTGAATATTGCTGAGACCAGGGACCGGCAGAGCAAGTTTTTGGGGGTTAGAGCCAATGGAGCGTGTGATTGTTGCCCCCCTAAAATGAACAGCACCCGTGAATCCATTCACCCCCGTATATTATTGCTGCAAGCAGGGCTTGGCAGAACGCATTTCTACATTTTGGTTTGAGCTGCAGAAATGTTCTACAGTATTGTGGCCCCACTTAAAACAAATTGCACTCATGCGGCCGCTGTCCATTATCCTCAGTCAACTATTCCTACAAGCTGGGAGCGTCAGAGCGCATGTTAAAAATGGGAAATGGGTGGATTTTGGAAAT
The DNA here is from genome assembly GCF_059441175.1 of Urocampus carinirostris. NCBI lineage: Eukaryota > Metazoa > Chordata > Actinopteri > Syngnathiformes > Syngnathidae > Urocampus > Urocampus carinirostris. Next base: position 29,118,455 of record NC_142361.1, read on the forward strand.
CACTAGGTAGCGTTCTGGTACCCATTAACCACGATAAACAAGGAGTTACAATACACCACAAAAATAGGCAGTTGAATAATCAAATCAGCTAATTTGTTAGTTTGTTTACGCGCTGCCATGGGTCAAACCAAGAAGTAGCTAATGAATCATATTGCAGGGCAGACATACTGGATATAAATCTCATATACCGTAAATTCCGGACTACAAGCCGCAACTTTTTTCCCAAACTTTCAAGCCTGCGGCTTGTTCAGTGATGCAGCCAATTTATGTAATTTTTCTTACGGTCGCCAGCGGCGCTCGAGTACAAAAGGTAAGATTTAGACCGGTGGAGTATGTGCCCCGAGGAAGACTGCAACTTCTTGGCTTGTGCATAAATTAAATTAGCGTAAACATAACCTCATCATGCAAAATGCAAAAATCCACCCTCACCAACGGGTTCCGAAAAGCCGGTCTGCTGTGTGACGGAGCGGAAGGCACAGAATCAGGAATGGATAAGAGTTCCAGCGACAGTGACAGCGCGAGTGAGGCTGGGGGTGCGTGGGATGACGTCTATATGACAAAGTTTCTTTCCGACACTGAGGAAGACGACTTTGATGGCTTCAGTTCTAAGGAGGAAGATGAGGACGGTTTACCGTGATTTTTACAAGTACGGTATGTATTTTTAACAGACCCGTATACTGTGTTGCGAGCGTGTTGCAAGCGTGTTGCTACTATTAACTGCCCTGTCACAGGCACCGTTTGGGATGAAAGTTATATAATTATTATTAAAGCTTTGAAAACTCTCTCGGTGTACCGTCTTTCTTTGTAAATGTGTGTAACCATGTATAATATGTATTTGCAACTGTATATTTTTGTAATGTATTTATTTGTATTTATTTTAGATACTTATTCTGATATGTTTTGCACGGGCGAATGAAAAAGAAGGGGCGCAACAAACGTGGGGTGACGGGAAGTGGGGTAAAGCTGAGACCTGTTTGTGGAAGCGGCGGACAATAGTGGATATATATTTTTCCCACCCTTACCTTTGGAAATACAGTGGGACATCGCTACTTCGCGGTTCCACGTTCGCGGGTTCAGAGCTTCGCGGGTCTAAAAAAATAATAATAATAAAATAAAATATATATATTTTTTAAAGCATTTTTGAAGGGGCATCGCTACTTCGTAGTTCCACGTTCGCGGGTTCAGAGCTTCGCAGGTCTAAAAAATAATGATAATAAAATAATTTTTTGAAGGGGGTGTCGCTACTTCGCGGATTTTCACTTTTCGCGGGTGGTTTTGGTCCCCATTAACCGCGATAACCGATGGATTACTGCATACACTTTTTTCCTTGGATTACTTTCAACGGGACCCGGACTCTGCAGGTCTGCATCAAACCTTAAGTACTGGTATCATTTTCCGTTCATTTTGCCGGCTGTGATTTTTGGACTGTGTACTTTAATGAAGGACATTCAGTTTAAATCGCGGGACTCAAAGTCGGGTTTGGGTTGATTTCGTGTTTGTGTTACATTTTTTAATGTGGGCGCATGCGGCTTATATACAGGTGCGGCTTGTGTATGTACAAAATCGGTTTTCCTCTTAAAATGTGCTGGGTGCGGCTTATAATCAGGTGCGTTCTATAGTCCAGAATTTACGGTATTACCCTTTTGATTTTTGAGCCCTGACTTACTAATAACCCTAGCAATTGCATCCATGTTAAACTTGGCCCTGCAAAAGTTCAGCTTTTATATTATTGTGAGGTCACCAAACTATCATGGCATTTGACAGCCTTGATTAAGGTCAATGGTGAGCTAGCTCAAGCTAACATAGCAGGCTGCCCCTTTAAAGGTTCAAGCAACTATAGTCCAATCAGCTTTCATCACAAGACTGTGATCCACAGCTCACCTTTGTGCTCCCCACTTTATCATCTTTATTTTGTCACCCAATTGCCGGTGAAAGACTGACTCTTTGACTGTGCCGACATGCCGAAGCTTTATCTCGGATGGGAAAAGTGTTGTGCGTGTCTGTCCACGTGGAGGAAGAAGAGGCCTTGGCTGAGGACAAAACCCAAATTCTTGGAGTGACGCATCTGTCCCCAGCATGAAAGATATCATTGCTGTCTGCTGACATGAAGGTGAAGGCCAGATGGGCTACCAAGGCGTGAGAGGAAAGACAGGCAACTATGAAAATATAATTTTGTTGAAGGCTTTCGAGTTTTGGCACAAGTCATTTTTTCATAAAACTTCAAAGTGAGAGGAACTTTTATTTTAAGTTTTGTCCATAGTTGAAGTAATGAGTTAATGCAGAGTTATTTTGGTTTTAAATCTTCAAACAGAGTGCAGCTTTAAAGCTCTAACCATGACAAATTCAAGTTGACTATAACAACGTAAATCAAATAGTAAAGCTTTGCGGTCAACCGTACAGAAACTGTCAAGATTATATATATATTTTTTATTTTAAAATAATTTATTTTTAGATTTTTTTACAGTAAAAGAATATAATCTATTAAAGTATTGTCGGTCATTTCAAAAAAAATTATATGAAATTTGCTCTGGTTAGTGCATTATATAAATCGTACCCTCACTTATTTGTTAAAGAGTTATTTAAATAGTTATACTTTTTTATTTGGGTCAATATAAAAAACAAAAGGCTTTTTTAGTACCCTCGAGAAAAAACAAAATCAATTGGGTTAAGCTTTTTTTCATTAAACAAAATTGTAATTTATTCGATGGTATATAGTTCACTTTTTTCTCAAACTGTCAACTTTGAGAATTAATCCCTCGAAATACATCACGGGCGCAAAAGTGACTGCCTCCCAAAACAAACCGCAGCATAGTGCCAGTTAGCTTTTAGCAACTTGTTGCATTGGAAAGAAAATCATCAATTAAATCACACTTTAAGGAAAGTCAGAAGAATGCAAAGAATGCTGATCACCAACAGGTGCTTCGTGGATTATTATCAGGAAGCCCTCCAGTTTTGATTAACTTTTGTATGGGACGAAAAACATTCATTCAACTGCTATCATGTGTTGTATGTTACTATTTGTAGATTTATAATTGTTTTTGTTACTGTTGTGTACTCTCAGTCATCACCTCATGACGTCATCTTGAGGGTAAATTTAATCCTTTGGGAGCTTTTATGAAGGTACGACGCTACTATGTGTATTTTCACTTTTTGCGGGTGGTTCTGGTACCCATCAACCTTAAAAACCAAGGGATCCCTGTCCTTGGGAAATCAATATGAGTGACAAAATATAACTTCAATTTTCCACATTTGCAATAAGTAAAATGCCAAGAAAATAACATTTAAACTTTTGCAGTAATATGCTAACAACATTTTCAGCAAGGTATTAGTAAGAGTACTGCTATCAAGGCTTGCTCCTTTCGTTTATGTAAGCTTGTTTTGATTTAACTTTGATTATTAATTTATAGCATATCATTTTCATTGAAGCTTTAGGTCGTAAAAGTTTTATTTAGCTTCACAAGTCATTCCTTGGTAACGAGAATAACCGTATCTACTGTTCTACAGCAGCTTGTTAGCATCAGCTCTTTTCATTATTTTTACTCCCAGATTACAGTATAAAAAAAAACAACCTTTCTCTTTCTTTTTCCTCCCCAAATGCCATCGTTTGTTGCTGCCTACCGAAGGTTGTGTACCCAGCATGTTTGCCGTGTTCCCTGTCAGTGTTTAACCTTTTCAATATGATGTTGCAAAGACCCCCGGTGACCACCGTACCCGGCGTACAACCGCTTATTGTCTTGCGGGGTTTACATTCTGGCTCCTCTGCACAAATTCACTTGAATGCCTGACCTACTCAAAAGGATAAAGGAAATTGCGCACTGGAAGTATCTGATGATTAGTTTAGGTAGTGTATCGCTAGCAAATTTAAGAAACATGTCGAATTATATGTATCTACTTCTAGCCATAGGCGACACAGTACTAACATTTTGCGTATCATATTCGGGCTAAGTGTAATAAACCTGCAGCGTTACCAGATACCAGTTTAAACGTTGGTTTATTAAGACTGATAAAGAACATGATTTCCCATTTTGTTTCTCTTGCAGTGTCATCAAATTCTACTGTGGCAGGGGTTCACCAAGACTGCAGACATCCATAAGCTTGATGTGCTAAAATCATCACCTAGAACTGGAAATTCTTTGCCCAATCAAATATTTGAACCTTATCTTCAGGATTATAGTCACTTCTTAACATTGCCCCTTCCCTATTTAACTCAATACAATTTGAGATATTGGTACGGATATGTAAGTTGCACTTGCGTATACGTGGGACACATAATCTCTATTGAGCGTTTACGATTGTACTTACCAAAAATATTATTAAAATATTACTTTTTTACGTGAAACAAAAGACAATTTTTATAACTCACTACGTACATTGAAGTACAGTACCGTAAATAGTTCCCACTCCCAAATTAGGATTTGCTGCTGTTTACAAATTGTGCTTGTATGTTGCTCACTCAAAGCACGGATTTACACAATATCACCAATGCACTAACAAACAACAATGCAAATCAGGAAGAAGAAAACAAAGATGCACATTATACATCGGATAAACTGAATGTGTTTACATGAACGAGTATTCCACTTATGAGCAGAATACTTCCACTTTCTTGTTTAGATTTTAAGAAGTTTGAAAAAGAGCAATTTTGAATTTTGAGTTCCTGCGTGTGGTTAAATGGCCTTGCCCCGACGACCCATAATCCGTGAACCACGACACACACATACAGTATGTATGTACTGTATATCATTTCTCGTATAACCTAGAAATATATTTGTGGATTTGAAAATAGCAAATATATCTGACCAACCGGTGTAAATCCATTACAATGCCTCTATCCGCTGCCGAGATTATATTCAGTTACTGACTATAATGGTAAATTGCTGTTTCGGCTGGCTGCCAAAACTTTCATTTGCATTGCCGGGTTGCTACGTGCTGGGGCACCAGACATTGGTTTGAAATAATGAGCATCTGCTGGAACAGATAAGCATCTCACGGATATGCTTGTAAGCAATGTTCCCTCTAATTTTCCACGGGTCTGAGCGTTCACACAAAGTCGGTGAGCAACGCTTGAAACAACAGTGAGCAACCATAATCCCAAGTGTGGCAAGATAATTAATTATCAAACATGTCCGAAACTTGACATCAAGTTACATTTTGCTGAGTTTCCGGCAATGCAAAATTATTTTTCTCTTTTGAATGAATTGACTCATGTACTATTGCAAAGGTTGTACAGCCTACAAACGTCGTTTGTTCTTACAATTCTTTCACAAGATATCCATTTCTGTTTATTTCCTGATATATTTTGTCACATAATATTAACAATTTTGTAAGATACAGAACTGTACTTAATCACATTTTTAGTGGAAGTACAATGTTGGCAACAAGATTCACTTGTTATAATTGGAAATTATTTGAATGCAACACAAACTTTTTCTCCTTTTTTTCGTGTTTTTTTTCTACTTTTTTTAAATTCCTTTAAAAAAAAAAAATCTAATTGTGATTATTTTTCCGAGCTGTTACTATTTTCTTTTTGTTCTCTATTTACTTTTTTCCTACATTTCTTTATTTTCATTCTTTCTGGCTTTTTTCTAAATTTTTCCTTCTTTTTTTCTCTTCCTTATGTTTCTTTTTTTCTCAGGTTTTCACTACTTTATCATTTTGGTATTTATTTCTTTTTTGTTCTATTCCCCTCTTCCTTTAAGTCATTTTGTGCATAATTTTACATAATATTTGGTCATGCTGGGATTAAAGAAGCAAAAACAACCCGAAGAGCCGTTTAGGACCCAAAAGAGACGGTTCCTTTTAGTGAGCCGGGCCAAAGAAGCCGGTTCTCGACAAACTCAACTAACTTTACTCAACTTTGTTCTACTTCGCCTCGACTTCAAAATACCGCATTTAGGACACAACGTCAGGGGAACCCGTGTATTTTTACCTTCATGCACTGTAACTTTGACTTAAGTCGCTTCTTAATTAGTAATTTTGAGCCCTCATTTTTGTGCGCTAGCTCGATTTTCTTGTGCGCTGAGAATGTGCGAGCAGTGCGCAATTGCGCACGCGCGCAGCTTAGAGGGAGCACTGCTCTTAAGTATTAGCCCACACAAATCGAGTATGTCGTAAGTCAAACGTTAGCTCCCTTTCAGTACATTTTTGGAAATAACCCCTAGACAAATTTCTTCTGGTTTTGGAATGGGATCAAAATAATCCTAATAATTAATGATGATGGGGAGTTTTTAAATTTTCAAATTACATTTAAATTGATTTATCGGATTATGCTGGAGCACCCAACAAAGTCTCACTCAGCTAAGCACCGATGGTTCAACTTAAAACAGGCGAGACGCAAAGTGGTAGAGACGCAAGTGGACTTCACCCCGACAGGATCTAATCGAGACTTGCTCCAACATATTACAAGTGACTTTAACTCTATCTTCCTTCTCACTTAAGTCCGAGTAACGGCGGCGAGACGGAGACCGAACCAGACAGCCGGATTAAAACCCGAGACGAGATCTCGCATCCGGACGCCTTTCGGGCCCCCGAGCCGCCGAGAGATAAACGAGCTCTTCAGCGACGAGAGGAAGCCCGTCGCTTATCTGTTTACTGACAATGACGACGATAATATCAATCAACGAGCTGTCAGCGAGCCAAGTGGGCTTGCAGGGAAAACAAAGGCGGTGCTGTCTCGCCTTTGATGCCTTCACAAGGACATGTTGATGTCGCCGCCATTCAGGTGCAAATAATGTCATCGCCGGACCACTGAAACCGTTCGGGGGGGTTCATCGGAAAACGAGAGAAAATAACGCTGACGGGTTAATGAGCTGAGCAATCAACACGAGAGAAAAACATCGTGATGAAATATAGAGGTGGGTAGGGAAGGTCGATAAGCAAAAAATACATCACCATTTTTTTAAAACCAAAATTACGGTTGCGGTTTGAGATTAATGCTAACACTGACATGATGATTTAAACCTGATTGCTTAAAAATATATATATTTGTGACTTACTGATATCTACAACACTAATTTTAATAGCTAAGGGCCATATAACTAGAATTCACAACTAAATCATTCAAAGTTGACTCTTAAAGTGATGCTCGGGCTAAAGGGAAGCTTACCACCAAAGTGACGCCGTTGGATTTTTAAAACACAATTTCAATCTCAATTTTACTTAAAGAAACACAAATCTGGTATTTCAAGAAATGTATTTTCTTTCTGGTTTAATTTAAAATGAAAACAATTTGCAATCAACATTTTTTTGCCTTAGCACAAGTCATGAATGTAAATAAACTCGCTTTAGCCAAATCCGGGGGCTCATGATCTTGTTTAAGACCTTCACGATCTAAACACACTAGCAAGCATTAGCAGTTAAAGTATTTGACACTAGCATTAGCCTCAAAATAATTTAACATTAACTACTTCAGTAATGCTAGAGGCTAAAGCAAAGCTAGCCACCGAAATGATGCACATCGCAAAGGCGGTTAGTGTCTTTGTGAGGAAAAATAAGAGCTAAATCCATGCTAGGTATTGCGGGTAAAGAGTATCATAGGCTAACGTTTTTTACAATTTTGGGGAATCACGATCTAGCTTAAGACCTTTATGATCTAAAGACACCAGGCTTAGCGTCTGCGTCCCCAATTGTAACATAAGAAGTCAAGGTCTTTGACACTAGCATTAGCCACCAAATTATTTGACATTAACTACAAAAGTGATGCTAGCGGCTTAAGCAAAGCTAGCCACTGAAGCAATGCTATTCACTGATGCTGCTAATGTTTATTTAAGCAAAACAGGACCCAAATCCACCCTGTGACTGCCGGAGAAGAGTAGAATAGATCACCTTTAAATTTTGGACATTACAATCTTGTTTAACCCTTGTGGCATGCAGGTACATGTTATGTACATTTTAATGCTTTTTCTATTTTCAATCAAAGAGAGAGCATTGAAAAGTAAACACTTGGGTGCTCAAATTTCACATGGATGTGAAGAACATGTGGTTGTTCAGAAATGGCATTGTGCGGATATTTATGTTATTGCATTTGAGGAAAAACCACATACTATACACAAAGTGTGCTATGTACATTATTTGGACGTTTAGTCATGCATTCTAGTCAAGTCAAGTCAAGTCATGTTTATTTGTATAGCCCTTAATCACAAAGAGTCTCAAAGGGCTGCACAGTTCAAAGACTATTGCAAACTCCAGACTATTATGACACCATCCCCTGATCTAAAACCTACATGAGGGCAAATGATACACTGATATTGTCAACATAAAATATAGGTTATTCATATGCTATAGAAGAGAAATGTGTTTTAAGCTTAGATTTAAACATTTCCACTGAGGTTGCAGATAATAATATGATAATATGACAATAATCATAATAATTAACTCATTCTAAACCGGAGGTATTTCAATGCAAATCCTGGGATCTTGGGATTATTCTCTTTAGTGCCATGGAGTCAATTGTATGCAAAGTAAACTTCCACAAAGCAAAAAGTTGTTTGACTCTCAACTGTTATTGGTCAGCTGTTTGAATCTGAGTGGATCGTGACCTCTTTGGCAAAACGTATATAGGGGGCCAACTCAACCCAGCGACCATTACCTACCAACAACGACTTGGGTAGGATGGAAAGGAAATACTTAGCCAATGAAGCACTGCCTTTGGCCATAGAGGGAAATTCTGAATCGGATATGTTTTTCTTCCTGACACTTCGGATTATTCCAATGTGGACTTTGAACCTGATTGGTTGGTACAAGAGGGACAAACGGAAGAGGTTTCTGCCAACGAATAACTGAGTGACAATGTGGAGGAAGAAAACAAATAGAAGAATCTGGGTGAGGATAATGTGCAAGATGATGTGGAAGAAGACACGGGTGGGCAAAACATTTGGCATTTAAAAAATGGAACGATCATGTGGTCTCCATTACAACAAGGGTCGCGGGGGGTGCTAGAGCCCATCCCACCTATCTTCAGGCAGTAGGCATGGGACATCCTTAACTGGTTCCCAGCCAGTCACGATGGCAGACAGACAACTCCCACGCTCATTCATACCTTAGGGCCATTTGAACCAGTCAATTACCCTAACATGTATGAGGAGAACATGCAAACCCCACACGGGGAGGCTGCGGTAGCTGGAATTGAACCATGTGAGATTACCTACTAAACCCCCAGCCGCCGTGTCGCCACTTGTTTACACTTATGTTTATATTGTATTCTTTTCTGGCAGTACTTGGGCCTCATTTGGCTGCTATTCTGCTGAAAAACACACTAGCTGCATTAGCATATAGCGTCATCTTATAGCATATAGCATGCTAGTGGCTTAGCGAGTCTAGCCACCAAGGTGATGCTATTTGCTAATGTGGCTACTGTCTGCATTAGGAGCTAATTGCAAAGGACACTAGCCTTAGCGGTTGTGTCCACAATGCTAGCTAGCATGAACATTTAATGTTTGTGACGCTAGCAATAGCTAACAAATTATTTAGTATGAACTACTAAAGTGATGCTAAAGGCTAAGGCTAAGCAGGCCACTAAGGTGATGCTGTATGCTAGTGAGTTTGTCAGCGGAATAGGAGCTAAAAAAGGCACAGTCACTGCCAGAGAAGAGTAGAATAAATTATCAAACTATTTGTGACTATTTGGGGATCATTATCATGTTTAATGAGGTCCTTCAAGATCTTAAGGCAACAACCTTAGCAGCTGTTAAAGATCTAGCATGCGTTGCTAACTTACTTACTTAACAGTAGTAACTAAAGTGCTGGTGGTGGCAAAGGCAAAGCACACTAATGCGATACTATTCACTAATGCGGTTAGCGGTTGTGTTATCAAAATAGAAGTTAACTCTAGGGCTAGTCGATTTGGAAAAGAATAGAATGGACAATCTAGATATCCTATCAATTTTTGGGAGATCATAATCCTATTTAATTCCCTTTTCAATCTAATATGATCATATCACCCACCCCTAGCTGTGGCTAACCCTTTTTCCCGTCTTTCCCTTTACCGTTAGCAGTCAGGAGCAGGAGAAAGCAGACGGAGGCGTCAGGGAAGCGCCAGTGTAATTACTTTTGGCCATCTTTCAAGTCCCGTCCTCAGCAGAGAGAGATGTGTGACAACATATGACAAGAGAGCCAACAGGCTTTCCATACGGAATAATAGAATCCGTCATCAGTGAGGCAGACACACCTGTCTGGCTCCCAGAACAATGCCACGCTGCCTATTTATTAGCTGCCAGAAAAGTTTATGTTTGCCCACTGACAGTGACAGCAACTCGATCCTTTTCATTTTTTGGGGAGATCTCAGGCTTTGGGGGGGGGGAAACAGGTAGAGGAGAGGAGGAGGGATTCTGACTCAAATATATATTTTTTACTCTCGACGGTGCTAGCTGACTTCTCTTTCTTCCTGATAGCTGTCTGCTATTGTCAGAAGACAAATAACAAAAGGCTGTCACTCCCCCCGGAGGCTTCAACTAATTCTTTTCTCCCATCCGTACTATTGGAAAAAAAATAGAGAGCACATTATATCCTTTAGAGTCCATCACCCTTTCAATCTTCATCGAAAACCTGCAAAAAAGTCAGGAAGTAAGGGAAGGGCATAATAACGATATGAAATGGTGAAGGACTGAAAACAAGATGGTGATCTCAAAATATTGAAAAGAAATCATCAAAACCTAGGAACAGGCCTGGATTCAGTGCATATTTTCAATGGTAGCACGAGCAACTATATTATTAGACTACTGCATGTCAATAAAGGGCATTTATTCATTCAAACAGCATCACTTCAGTGGCTAGCTTCAATGTAGCTGCTACCATAATTTTAGTAGTTAACACTAAGTGATTAAAGTGCTAATGCCAGTGTCACAGACCTTAACTACTAAAGGAAATATTGTGGACAGTGATGCTAAATGTAGCGTTTTAGGTCATAAAGGTATTAAACAAGATCATGATCTCCACAAATCAGGGGATGGTGTAATTGTAACCTGTGAAGTCCTTTGAGGCATTTGGTGATTAAGTTCAGATATAAATGTGACTTGACAAATAGAAAGATCGCTAGAGTCCATATTGTATTCTTTTCCGGCAGTACCTGGGCCTCATTTAGCTGCTATTCTGCTGACAAACAAACTAGCTGCATTAGCATACCGCATTATCTTAGTGGCAAGCTTAGCTTTAGCCTTTAGCATCACTTTAGTAGTTTGTGTACATTTAGCACAACTCAGAACTTTTATTGTAGAAGGTACCATTTGCAATTTATGACTTATGTGTGCACTTTTTATTGATGTGTCGTACTGTCTACATGTGTGTCTTAGTGTAGTGTGTCCTAGCATAGTGTTGTTTGTCTTCTAGACTCTGAAGGCTGAGAAAAACACAACTTCTATTCACTGTTTATGCTGCAGAATTGACCATAAAGCTGACTTTGACTTCATGCTAAATATTTCAGTAGCTAATTCTAGTGTCACAAACATTATACACTAATGCTAACTAGCATTGTTGACACAACCGCTAATGCTAGTGTCTTTGCATTAATTCTCATTATTAAATAGCACACATTTTGTTCCTCTTTACTTTGTAGCGAAAGTAGATACATCTCACAAAACCAGGTTAATTCATTTAGTAAAACATAAAATGACAACTGTCTAAAATGTGCCAATGAGAAACTTTTTAAAAATATACAATAAGGTTTGTAATTTATTTTCAAAAATGTGAACAACATCTGATTGGTGGCTGGATTAGCTTAAGATGCTTAGGAAGCATTACTTGTGTGGTTGATGGTAATAATTAAGCAGCTAATGCTAATGTCACAGACCTTAAATACTAATGCTAGCATTGTGGACACAGCTGTTAAAACTACTGTGTTTGCATTAATGCCTTATGTCAAATAATTTGATGAAAAAAAACATTTATTTAAATTAAACCTTTTAAGAAAGTAGAATCACAAGAAAATAGTTATTAAATGCCAATAAATCTCAATGTTCTTTTTCAAAGAAACGTGATGAGATCAAGGTAGTCATTGTTTAAAACAAAAAAATGGTAGTATGATATATTTGGCATATTGGCAACCCCTAGCAAAAGCCATCCAATTACTCATGCTAGTTTGTTTTTACTATTATTTATAATCAGTTTTCAAGCAACATATTCCAAAGATTTGTTAACAATCCGCTCCAAAAATCCAATCACAACATTATAGCATGCAGAAACAAGTCTGTGTGTTTACTGCCATCATTTGCCAGACAAATAGTTTAAACACACTGGTTCATGCAAATTCAACAACGTGCTTATGGCGGCCCCCGGGGGAAGACATTTGTTTGGGGAGCGTTTCATAAAACACTTTTCACGGAAAGCGACTGTTTTAGAAAAACGGCTGATTTCGATGAATATTCTTTTAGGAAATAAAAACAGTGTTCCAATTCCCAATTGTGTGGGCTTACAGAGTACTGAGGAAATACTAAATATGTAAGGTCGTTATTTGGCATAGTACTTGACATAATATCATTATTATAATTTGATACAAGAGTTTATACAGAAACCATTTAATTTTCCATTGTCAGACTTTTTTTGAAAAAGTTCCTGGGGAGGCTGAAGACCGTCATGTGGCTTCAAAGCAAGTTTAGCAGGGCGAGAAGTTCAATTTTGTTGGTGATGGAAAAGCATCTTCCTTCTGCCTTTTGCTGCTTTTGTGGATTCAGAGCGTTTTGTTGACATGACGCCTTTTAATTGAAGATGAAAAGGATTTGGGCAGATTTGGGTTCGTCAAGCTGTTTTAAGTATGTTTGCAGATCGACCGCAACGTAGACAAGTAGAAAAGGGGCGGGGCAACTGTTTAGCCAATCCAAATGCAGGGCACAATATCCAGGATGTAGCGAAACCGCGACAAGTATACCGCGATACAGCAAGGATTACAGACGCCTCCCGACTTACGTACATTCAATTTAAGGATTCCGGCAGATACAATCTTTTTTTTCAGGAAGTCGAAAAATATCCAGACATTGCTGTAAGTTATATTTTGTATTGTGTTCACCTTTTTCCGAGTAGAGGAAAGTACTGTAGTGCTTCTTCCCGCCATGTGGCGCTGTTAGTGGTCACCGAGCATCCACACCGAAGAAGAAATCAGACTTCTACTTCCTGGTCCGTGTGTAATCATTACAACGTGTACTGTATCGCTAATGCGCTAAGTACTTATGTTTTAATATCTCGTGCACCCATTCAATATGGTTGGTGTAAAGTCTAAGGAAGAGGCGAGCCGTTTCTTTTGAAACAAAAGTGGAATAAGAAAGCTTGATGCAGTTGGGAAATTGGTCGGAACGCTTTTTTGGCCATTTTTTACCACGGAGGAGGAATTCGCCTAACTCTTGAAGCTCATCTTCCAATAGTAAGTTGAACTTTACTTTATTTATCTTTATAGATTATTTTATGATATGTTTATTTTTAATTCCAAAACAATACAGGTTAAGTATAAAAGACTTAAACATACTTATACAAACCATAAACATATAAAATATGGCACTGAAGCAACTTACGAACAAATTCAACTTAGTAACGATCGTCCGGAACCCAACTCGTTCGTAGGTCGGGCAGCTTATGTACTGTACAGTAAAATAAATGTGTTTTTCAATCAATTTAAAGGTTTATGCTGTGTAATTGCTGTGACTATTCTTCATAATTGTGTATCAAAGACTATATAAATAAAGACGCCTTGCCTTAATAAAAACGGAACCCAGAACAAACTTTTAATGCAGATAAATGAAGCATTGTATTGTATTGTTGAGCGGGCCACCGCCTGTCAGGCCGCCATGTTGTTGCAACAGCGCCGGCTGTCATCGTAACAGTTAATAATTAGGCTTCCTCTGGCCACAAAGCACGCTGCCACGGCGACGAAAAGCCAAAAAGGAGCTAACGGCAAACCGAGGTGCCGGCTCGGGCGGCTGCATTCTAAACAGTCTGAGCGGATGATTAATGAGCGGGGCCACCAAGAGAAAGCAGCAATCTCGCCCTGGCGACAAAAGCTGCCCGTGCAGCGAAAAATCCAACAAAACACAACAAGACAAGCCCTGTCCCCGTCACCCCACGCAAATTGAGTCTGGGTTGGAACATGCCAAGTAAATAAATTAGAAGGATTTTGACCGACAGCCTGTGAAGACTTGATTTAACCTGGGAGTGAAGGGAGGGGAGGCCTCATTAACATTTTGACACCTTGGCTTGAATGGTAAGGTCGACAGGGGTCTTCAAGCCGTGACGCCGTTGTGGGAATGATACTGTATGGCTAGTAGTCTCAATACAAACTACAATATGTGTTTCAGTTGCCTGATATACTGAAAAATCAAATGACTTGAATAACTGTAAATTTTATATATATATATATATATATATATATATATATATATATATATATATTTAATAAAACAATAAAAGTAACAGCAAAACATAGTATCGAAATTATCATTTAATATTTATATTTCACTTTTAAAAATGAAAAACAATTAAATATGTAACATTTTATATACTATTTTATACACATTCACACTCCCGTTCAGAAATTTGAGGTCGCCTTGAAATGTCCATTCTTTGACGACAGCAAAGTTTGAAAAACAACAATTTTTTTTTTAAATAGAAAATCATCATTTGTAAACTTCTCAATGTCTTGTATAGTCTATATGTATTTGGCATTTGATAAATTTTTAAAAATGTGACTACAGACGCTGCCGTACTTACAGACGAGATAGGTTCCGGACGATCGTTCATAAGTTGAATTTGTTTGTAAGTTGCTTAAGTGCTATATTTTGTATGTTTAAGGTGTTTATAAGAATGTTTAAGGCTTGTATAAGTAACCTGTATTGTTATGTACTGATAACAAACAAAACAACAATTTAATTTGTAAAACAAAGATTAACAGTAAGTGTCAGTTATATTGAAACATGGAAATAACTTTTTTTTTAAATTGTACGATAAACCTTAAAAAAATTGACTAATACAATGTGCCTTAAGTATGTTTTTTATAACCCAATTAAAAGCGAGACGACAGGCACCAACTCATGACAAATCGCAGTATGTTGGTGTAATTCTACGAGTGTAAACTGTAGTTAAAACGTCCTATGTATTTTGGACCGGACAAACTGGTAACAGTGTTACTTCCGCCCCGCATACGCTAAAATTGTAAAGTCACAGAAAAAGATTACTATCGCCCCCATGTTACACAGGCCTTGTTTTATTTCCGAGCCACTGCACTCTTGAAAAGAGCCATAGCTGGCTCGCGAGCCATACGTTACCGAGTACCGCGCTAGAATGTCTTGTAGTCTCTAATATCCTTTTCACTGCTGTCTTTTTTAGAAATATTTTGACGTATTTTTTTCAATTTGATGGGGAAATCGCAACCATGGAACATCTGCTTCCATCCAACCAAACTTGAATTCCCCTCAAGTGTGGAAAACATGGACAATCCTAGCCGAATATATTCTTCCTCACCGAAAGATGTTTGGCGTTGATGCTTGTCAGGTGTTAACCAACACTTTGGGCCAAGAACAGACAAATGAGAGACTCCTTCTCCCTAATAGAACCTCAACACATGAAAAATATAGTGCGGGAGGCAGGAAGAACTCCTCAAAGAGGTGACCATCAGCATCCCGGGCGGGTGTCTTGGCAGCCTCCATCTTGTCATGGTGTAATTGGCCAGAAAACATATATGGGAGTAAATAACCCCCTGTCAGGGACATTAAAAGGAGATGTTGTGACAACTAAGAGCCCTGCCAGCTGACGGTGGTAAAGTGCAGGGTGGAAGAATAAGACCCATCAAACAGAAAAAAAAACAAAAAAAACGGAACAACCGTGACTCCAAAAATTCAAGGTAATTGTTGACCGGTGGCGGAATAGAGTGCCCCTGTTTGTTTGTCAAAGTTTGCTTTGTGAGGAAAAAAAATATGTCTTGACTATTGTGACTGCTGTTTTCCGCTCCTTTTGCTATTTGATGTCTGCCTGGAAGAGTATAATTTTAAAAAACGGTAAAGCTAGCATTTAGTTGACAGAAAAAAAAGGTGGTTGAATATGTTTCTTTCAAAATTCTGGCTGATGAAAAGATAATGTTTGCAATGTTAGCGTGTTGTGTACTGTTGATTTAGTGAGATTTTTCATAATGTGACATACGAAATTGCTTGAATAATTTGATATATCCAGTCATTGGAAAAGCTTGTTGATTCGTTGCATGCAGTGGATAGGTTTAGCCACCAGAGGCGCTGTTCATCCACTCCTGATTAGTTTGCTCGCGATTACAGATAACTCATCTTCGTTTTTTTCTATCGCGTTGTGGGCAAACTGCGGTAAAATCGTGTCAAACAAAAATCACTAACTTAAGTTCATAATAAGTAAAGGTAAGCAAGTGTCATGATTACCGATATGCATCCCCTGTGCCCGCTCATTTGGCGCCAACTGCCTCGCTCTCTGTCCCTATTTCAACCCACTCCTATTCGTCCTCTTTTGTCAGTCCATCTGCGAACCTCAGTTAACACTAGGCAAGCCTTTTTTCGACCTTGACTCCCACCTGATTTTTCCCGTCTGTCCCTCGGCTTATACCCATTTTTGATCCTAACCATGTCTACTCCCTCGTCCTGGCTTTCGACCTTTTTTGTCCCCAACCACGTCTACTCTCCTTTCCTGGCTTCCGAATCGCTTCCGACCACGTTTTTGCTTTCCTACTGACCCGTTTTCTGTTCCCGACACCGCCATCGCTCGACACGGAAGATCCACTTCCGTGTTCAGAGCGACCTGCTTCCCAAGTCCAGCAATCACTGGATCGTGGGGACAACCCTTTGTCTTTCTTCCAATAAACCTTGAGAGAAACGCAGCACAAGTGGGTCCTGTCCCCGTTCTGGTCTTGACAGTAAGTCCATAACTTGATTAAACAATAAAATGAGTTAAACAATTAATGGGGTCCAGTTAGTATATATATATATATATATATATATATATATATATATATATTATATATATATATACTGTGGCGGTGAGGTTGAAGGAAAAGATTGCATAATACGTAAATGGTATGTTCGAGTGTATGTTATTGAAATGTTGCCGGAAGGTACGGTAAATGGTTTAAAAATATAGTATTTTTAGCTTTTTGCCATTATATTAATTTATATTTACTACATAATTAAATAATTATCTATGCTTCGTTACATTCTTTATTAATGTTTAGAATTTATTTCAGTATGTGACTATTACAAAGTGGTTTTAGGGGGTTGCTTTCATGTGATGTAGGCTTATATGCGATTATATACGGCCATTTAAGTTGTTTTGGTTTTGTTGGTCATTTTTCTTTTGGATAAAAAAAAAGCGAATATGTTTTAATATCTGCCTTAGATGGTACAATCCTTTGATTTGAGAAGTGGACATTTGTTTTTTTGATTTGGGTCACAGCTTGTCATTAGGGTGGATTCATGGGTCCTGAATCAGAACTAGTGCTCTGTGTGTGCATATATATATATATATATATATATATATATATATATATATATATATATATATATATATTAAGTGGTTCAAAATCTAACAAAAAAGCAATGCTTGTCTTCAGCAAAACACACAAAGAGTCTCATTTGGTGGATTCTTTGAGTCTGTTTACAGCAATCAGACTGATCAAAGCGGGTAAAACGATACCAAGGGACTGGCATCTGGAATTTACAAGCGAGCAAACCCTCAAGAATCAATAGAGCAAAACAGACAGCATGCGTGAACATAGCTTTAAGCCAAGTGGGATGCCAAATGTAAAGGCGGCCATTGATAGCGCAATAAAAAATGCATGATTTCAAGAGGGAGCGCTCTTTTATCTAGCAGGCGAGATCAATAGTGGGAAAGGGTTAGCGAATCAAAGCTGTTTCGTTGCTCCCGCCGCTAACTGACGCGTTAAAACATTTGAACACAATTTGAGAGAACAAGGCGTACTAAGACTCGATTGCCGAGGGGGTAAGGTTGAGGACTTGGGGCTAAGAAACTTTATTTTGACATTCCTAGAAGCCATATTCGTTCTTAGAAGTTGTGTTAGCTAGTCAGCGTATTGTTCTTTGTTTACTAACTTGAACTTAAACTGGACTTAAGAACACGATATTCATGTTTGACAAGTTAAAGTATGGAGAAGTTTCTCTTCATCAAACACAGCCAACAGCAGACGTATTTTAGACATTGAGTTTTGGGCAAATTAGACCTGATTTAGTCCAACAATTTAAGTAATCTGGATGAAATTTAGCTACAAAACTGTACGGTGTAGTTCTTCTGGCTTCAAAATTGTATTTTTTCATTAATAGTGGCAATATTCAGTCTAATAAGTCATGTTAGCTAGTTAGCACGATGGGAGATTGTGGGTATTGTTTTTGGTTTACTAACTTGAACTTAAACTGAACTTAGTCACGCAAAACTCATGTTTGCCAAGTTTTACTATGGAAAAGTGTCTCTGTATCAAACACAGCCAACACCGTCTTTTAGCCGTTGGGTTTTGAGGAATTTAGACATGATTTAGTCCAATGATTTGCGTAATCTGGATCAAATTTAGCTCCAAAACTGTAGGGTGGAGTTCTTTGGGCTTCAAAACTTTATTTTTTCATTAATAGTGGCAATATTCAGTCTAATAAGTCATGTTAGCTAGCTAGCACGATGGGAGATTGTGGGTATTGTTTTTGGTTCACTAACTTGAACTTCAACTGTATTTAAGAATGGAAAACTCATGTTTGCCAAGTTATAAGCTGGAAAAGTGTCTCTTTATCAAAACACAGCCAACACCAGACGTCTTTTGGACATTGGGTTTTGGGCAAATTAGACCTAATTTAGTCCAACAATTTAAGTAATCTGGAACAAATTTAGCTCCAAAACTGTAAGGTGAAGTCCTTTCGGCTCCAAAATGTTTGGATCAATAGCGGCAATATTAAGTCTTATAAATTGTGCTTCAAAACTTTATTTCTTCATTAATAGTGGCAATATGCAGTCTAATAAGTCATGTTAGCTATCTAGCACAATGGGGGGTTACGGGTATTGTACTTTGTTTACTAACTTGTACTTAACTGGACCTAAGAACTAGATATATGCCAAATTATGCTGTGATGTGCGTAAAGATGTGGAAAAATACCTCTCCATATAACCCAGCCAACACTAAACTTCTATTGGACATTGATTTTTGATTGAATCTGATCCGATGCATTTTAGACATAATTCACTCCAAATATAGACATTCAAAATTTGAGTCTAGTACATGTGAAATGTGATAACAATTTAGTCCGAAAATTGTCTTTTGTTTTGTTTACCTGGCGCAATGTAATCCAAGTTTATGCTCCAAAGCTGTCTTTTTCAAAGTCTTGAAAATACTTTCACATCTTTTAATGTTCACTTATCAACAGTATATATGTTCTTTGGAAGTTTAGTATATTTTAAATGTATTTTTAAACATCTTGTTAACCAGCTTTTGCTGTGTAGGAGTAAATACACAGGATAAATAAAACATACACTGATTAGCATTATGGTGAAAAGATTTTTTGAATAAAATACAGCACTTTACAATTCATTATACCACATTCTATTAACATGCAATGTTAAGGTTTGTAACAATCAACATTTTCAGTACAAATTTTAACATTATTTGATTTTTTTTTTTTATTGTTTTCATAGAAAATGCATATTTGCTATAAACTAGCGTTGCAAAATGTGGAAGATTGTGAGTACTGTATTTTCTAGGTCTGGAGTTATTTCAGAAACTCAGAGTTGGCCTCGATCCTCACATCACTCGTCACTCACGTCAAGGACGTGCTAACAGATAAGGTGACATGAGTGGAAGACCACAGAAAGGGAATCGCCACAAAGGCGAAATGGAGACACAAAGAGGGAAACATGAGAGAGCACAAAGGACTGACAGACACGACTAAACTCTTTGGACCAGTTGAGGGACCAGTTGAGGGAGCTAATGTCTAGCATGTTTCCTCCGGGGTTCCTACAGCTTAAGGCAAATTCAATTCAAGAGTTTTTAAGACTTTTTTTAATGCATTCTAAAATTAAATTTCAGTCCAAGTGGACAAAGTAAAAAAATACAATTGAAGCACAAAACAATCAAACACATGTAATTCTTGCACACAATACAACTTGAAACATGTTTTTATCATTAAATGTACATTTTCTCGTGAATCAATTTGCTTCATGCAGATGTATTCTAACAATCAGACACTAACAGGTCCTGCAGACTGTTTGATCGTACTCGAGTCAAGTCAAGTCATGTACAGCCCTTGTTCACAAGGATACTCAAAGGGATGCACAGACCACATTACACCACCCCCTGATCTAAAACCTACACAAGGGCAAGAAAAACTCGAAAAACATCAACATTGTCATGATTATTGATGTGAATCACCTGTGCCTGCTCATTTTGCGCCAACCGCTGCGGACTCTGATAGGCTCCCTGCCCCTATTTAAACCCAGTCCTGTCAATCCCATGTTGTCAGTCCGTCTGCAAACCTATGTTTATACAAGGCAAGCCTTTTTCGACCCTGACTCCCACCTATCCCGTCTTTACTCCTGTTTGTCTGCGGCAACGACCTGTTTTGATCCCGACCACGTCTACTCTCCCGTCCTGGCTTATGACTCGTTTCCGACCCCGACCATGCTTTGCTCTCCCAGTCCCGGCTACCGACCAGTTTTTTTTCCATCCATGACGCTACCATCGCTGGCTATGGAAGATCCACTTCCGTGTTCGGATCACAATCTGAGTGTGAGAGCGACTTGGTTCCCGCGTTCAGCGAACACTCAATCGTGGGCGCAGCCCTTCCTTTTTCTTTCAATGAAACTTGTGGTAAATGTTACGCAATTGGGTCCTGTTTCCGTTCTGGTCCAGACAAACATGACGCAAATGAAGAACCTTGAGAAGGGACCGCAATAAAATTTAGCCTTTTGCATTCTGGTTATTCTCTGGTCCATTTTAATAGTTGTCTTCCGTTTTCTTCCACGTGTCTCTGGTTTGTCTACCCATTTTAAGACGTTGGATATCATTTTAGCTGAACAGCCAACAGTTTTTAGCACCTCTTTATAGGTTCTTCCTCTCCATTTAACTCTCTAATCAAAGAATGCCGTTCTTCAAAGCAGTGTCTTGAACGACCCATTTTCCTCAAATGCATGTTAAACCTGTGCTGGCTTCATCCTTAGATGCCACCTGATTCACACCTGATACTCATGTGTTTTTGTTTCCTTTTTCCCATGAATTGCTGAACGCAGAGATTGGTTGCCACACTGCTATTTTTTAACACACCCCTCTGAACTATTTGCCCAATTGCACAGACATCGGAGCGTGCCTTTTATGAATGCTGGGTCTTGATTATTTTCTGAGAATCTACTGCACCTATTGGTAACTCGTTTGGTATGTAACAATAAAAAAATATACCAAAACCTGATATATACTGGTTAGTCACATTGCACTGCTATTATTTTGAACAGCACGGTAAATCGGTGATTTATTAAAACGAAAATAGTTGCTAACTCTTTTTAGTTCAAATTTAAGTTTTATTAAGATGTTTAAATCTGTTAAGACTTTCAAAAATGGATTCATGCAAATGTAAATTCATTGACAAGTGTTTTACATAGATAGTCTGTGTTTATTTGAGCTTTAAGTTGAAAAAGATACCAAAATGATGCTATTTCTAGGTTTCTGCATCACCCCTGGTCCTACGATCTCTCTCCATCCATTTTGAAGTTGAAGTTTTTCTATGATGTATAAACAACTAAATCTTGTAATAGTTTAGACACTTTATGAACTTTATTTTCGTAAACTTATTGGCACACTTATTGTCTAAATGCATTGTAATGTACTTTTGCAGTTTTCACCATCCAGAGAAGGAACTAAAGCTTCAGTTGCACCTCCCTTTGTGGTCACATCCTTCTTTGGTAAATTATTCGGTGTCAGATCGTTGACAATACATACATTGATCAATGAGGTTCCATATAGAGGATTCCTTATAGACATGCGGCTGGAACAGGGACTGTTGGTGTAACACGGTGACTCTAAACTGTGGTTGTGACTTTGCCCTATACAGTTTATTCTGGGCCGACCCTTATTTTTACTATGTTGCTTTGGCTTTGCATGAGCTAAAATTACAACGAAACAAAGGGTATTCGCACGGCCTAATTTTGTCTCTGAGCCAGATGTACTCAAGAAAGAGCCTTACCTGGCTCACAAGCCATACGTTCCCAACCCCTGCTTTAGCGTGTCACGGCTGCCTAAACAAGTTGGCGTTCTCATCTACCGTACACACAACGTGGCGTGCTGTCTTTTCTTGTGACGAAGATAAGATGTATAAATTATGAGAGGCTGACAAAGTCTACCGGAGCGCCGCCGGCATCTCATCAATCACTAGCTTGCATGTCAGCAAGTAACTGACGTGGCCCCTGGAGGCATGGGCCTCTCTTTAGGAGAACGAGGCTTTCGCGGGCAAACAAAAAATAAATGTGTGTTTGCCGCTATGCAACGCAGCTCTTGAACATGTCGGAATCAGGTGTGCCATTATTTGCCTGTGTGAACAACTGATTCATTTGCGGTTCTCCACCAAATTTGCATATACTGTATCACCTAAAAGAAAATGGGTGTGTGTATGAAATTGAATTTTGGGTCTTTTACTTGTGTGTAATAATTTAAAAAGAGATTGACAAGCTAATTCATTTAGTGTCAGACGCCAAAAAGAGGCCACCCACTATGAAATGATTTTTAAATCTTCCTCCAAAGGTGCTCCAAAGTGAAGCTCGCGAGCTCCAGGTAGTCCGCCAAAAACACTTGAATATCCTGCTGTCCGGTTCTGGAAAACAGCTCACCAATAATGATTCATCAACATTTTCCAGGAAATTTTATGTGTAATTGGTAAACGATGATCCTCAATTGTAAAGATTAACAAAACCCTAAAGAGTTTCCAAAGGAGTGAAAAAAGTGAATTGATTGTAACATAATTTGAGCTAACATAATTAACAATAATTCTTAGTACTGATTTCTGACTACCGTATTTCCACGCCCATGAGGCGCACCATGTGAAAGGGCGCAGTTTCCGTAGTTTGTTCTGACATAAACCAGGGTTGCCTGTACACATATATTACACATAAGTAATTCTTCATTTAATGCTTCTTATTTGGCGTATTTGGATGTCGGAACGCATTGCAATACCATAGCTTTCTATGCCCCGCTTTATGGCAATTTCACATTGCGATCTGTACCTCAGAATGGATTTGTGTCGTATCCTGGGGATCTACTGTATTTCCGTCTTTATACCAGTTTGGGAGTTAGTCTAAGTCTTTCTGCGAGGTAGATGTACTCTACATCCAAGTTTCAAGATGTTCATAAAAATCAGCCAAAATGTATGAAACAAAACATCTCTTCCCTTTGGGTGTGCCCAACCCAAATTGAATGACTTCAAACAACATCACTGAAGAGCAAGCAAGGTAAAGCCCGCTCACAAACACAATATCGATCTTCTGTCTCCCAGTGAAGTTCAAGGAGATGAGATAGAAGACGAAAACGCCGACTCCCCGTGGGGACGTGAGAAAGATCTCCGGCACCAAAGAGAAGGAAGCCTGTCATGTTCTCCGTGACGAGCTGAAAGACGAGAGGTGGCCGGGGTATTCCTCCCTCCTCGTCTTTCCCTCTAAAACACACGTCCAAACGTACAGTTCCACCTACTGAGAAGAAGACAGGACGGTGAGCCACGAGGAGAATGTAGACAGATGTCAAGGGAGAACAGCATGTGTCACAGAGGACACTTGGAAAGAAGAATGTTGAGAGGATTATGATGACAAGCTTAGATCTCATGAAAGGATCATCAGTTTGGTTGTCTTCTGCTTTCTACCTTGCTGGACTTGTTTGGGTTCTCAGAAGTAATAATTCTTTGGTTTAACTGCTCAAACTCTGCCAGTCGGTAATAGTGTAGCAAATCTTTGCAAATTTCACTTAGCTGTCATTGAGTATGACTGCGAGTTAAATGATTGTCTGTTACCTAATGTGTCCTGAAGTTACCTACAACTCGAGCTAGATTTTGGTCCAAAATTTGCACACCATCTTAAGAAAAAGAACAATGACCGCTTAAAATGTATGATGCCTTTTCTTCCACTATGTGTTTGTTTACATCCAGGTTGTGAGATGAGCAATTTTTTAAAAAAGAATATTCCGGGCACAAATGAGGTAAAGGACAATGGCTTGGATGATTTACACACTGCAAGGGCGAGCCACAACAAATACAAAACTTAAGAGGTCGTGAAAAATTCCATACTTATCACGAGCCCTTTGTTAAGACCTGGTCTGGCAAGTAATGATAAAACTCACAACCACAATTGAAAAACACCTATTGGAACAACGTTGAGAGTGAAGAGCAACTAAATGAATGGATACATCAAAAAGTCAGTGGAACAACAGGAAGCCAGAGGCCGACGAGATCAATACCAGATACCAGACAGATTGGGTTGATACCGGACAGGACGGGACAGACAGGATTGATATAAGATACAGGTTACTGGAGACAGATATCAGACGGGACGAAAAAGATGGGAACGATACCGGACACTGGAGACTGGAGACCGATATCAAACAGGACGAGAAAGACGATAACGATACCCGACACTGGAGATTGTAGCAAAGTATCAGACAGGACAAGACAGATGGGATCGATACCAAACACTGGAGACTGGAGTCAGATATCAAACAGGGTGAGATACTGGATAGGATACACAAGCAGGATACCGGACACAGTCAAAACACACATCTTGCTGGTGCAGAGGTTCGTTGACGGACTGACAAAGGGTGAGTGAGAGCACTGAGCTTAAATAGGAGGGAAGCCAATCAGTCAATGAGCCGCAGCTGGCGCAAAACGGGCGGGGCCAATTGGGGGCAATGGGCAATCGTGACACGTCCACAGTTGTGTCATGTAACGTGAAAATATGTTGCCTCTATTGTAGTTTTGTTTTGAATTGTCTATCATTTATATTTTAAATAAAATCTATCTACCCCATATACAGTATGTGACTTGTACTCAAGTGTGACTCATGTTTTTTTTTTTTCGTTATTATTCATCTTATGGTTATTGTGACTTGCACTTTGGAGCATCTTGTAAACTGGAAAATATGATAAGTGACAATCAATTCTCGTTCCCTGGTACCCCCAAAGTGACCTCTTTTAAATCTGTCATTAGACACCAAGGCTTCGACAACATATGAATAAAGACCTGATATGAACTTTGCTTTTTTGTCTGTTTCTACGGCGTGAACTGTTCAAATCTCCAAACCAACGACGTAAAATCCCCTAAAGAGACGTATAACAAAAACCTTGAATCACCCCAAAGAACAGTCTGACAGGATGCACTCACACCTGGCACAATGGTCTCTCGCTGGGGAAGGACCTCTGCAAAGGTGTAATGAAATCCAAAGCCGCTCAGATTACCTCCCAACACGTTGAGTGAGAGAGCCTGCAAGCGAAGCCGGTTGAATCATCACCTACCTCCCTTCAGCGTCAGGTGATCCCGAGGGATGCTCATTATTATCGCATATTAAACGTCCGGGCCACGGGTGGTAGATTTAACCAAGATAAATTATTCCTACGGATAGAAACAACGGGTTGGTGCAGTGAGGTCGGACGTTTTCCGTACCTTTGGGAGTTGTTTATTAAAGAGAGCGAAAACGGGAACAGGAGAGGCGCTATTAAAGAAAATAAGAGATCAATTGTCTGTCACAACGTCTTTGCTGTGCCACCACACAAGACTAGCTTGTTGTCTTCAGTTTCCAATGAGATGACAAACCTTTGTTCGGCGTGGCCCCGAGAAGTTTTCCTTGAAACGGAATATGTCTCGCTAATCGTGACTCACTTTGCATCTCACAAGATGTCTTATTACAGACCCCAGCACTTCGTTGGCTCTCCGTCACTTTCCCAAGCTTGTAACAGTGCAAAGAAGTCAGACCTATTCTGGGATGACAAATCTGTCAGCATGCAACTTAAACATAACTGCAAATAGCATCAAAATGAAATTGTCAGGGGTTATAACCACTTTGATAATCATTTTAAATTGTGAATTATTTTATCCCTTAAGAGTTTTTTCCCAAGTGTTTATTATCAACCAACCCTTAGAAGTGAAAACTATGTTACTTAAAACAGACATGATTGCTTTTATAATAAGCATAAACATAGACAGACGGGCGGACGGACGGACGGACGGACGGACGGACGGACGGACGGACGGGCGGGCGGGCGGGCGGGCGGGCGGACGGACGGACGGACGGACGGACGGACGGACGGACGGACGGACGGACGGACGGACGGACGGACGGACAGACAGACAGACAGACAGACAGACAGACAGACAGACAGACAGACAGACAGACAGACAGACAGACAGACAGACAGACAGACAGACAGACAGACAGACAGACAGACAGACAGACAGACAGACAGACAGACAGACAGACAGATAGACAGATAGATAGATAGATAGATAAATAGATAGATAAATAGATAAATAGATAGATAGATAGATAGATAGATAGATAGATAGATAGATACTCCACTCGGCCAGCATCACACCAGTTGTAAACAAAATGTTATTTTTCCCTTACATGTTCAGTATATGTAGTTTCAATGTTATTTAATCATATACACTTAAATTACATTACCCACAAGTAGTACTATGTATGTTTGTTTGGTTCACAGATCTCTTAACCACCTGGGCCCAACTCAGGACAACTTCCTGGCCTGTTTTTTGGGTTATTCTAATGTTTTTGTACTGAGGTTCTATCTCTCACTATACAGCAATTCCAATTTGTGAACCCCACTTCAGAACAGATTCATGTTGTATCTTGGGTTTCTACTGTTTCACAAAAAAGGGGTTCCTACAAAAGGGAATCTGGGTCAACTGGGGTCTTCTTTTTGAGGACCCTTTCTAAAGTATCTCTGGTAATGTTCTCCAGACACCCTTAAGAGAATTTATTTCAATGTCCAGGTTCTATGAACCCTAAAAAGAACATCTTTGCCCACTTGGTAGGACTCTGCCAACCTTTCACAGCACTTTCCAAAAAAAAAAGAAAGAAGAAAGCTGTTTTGAGTGTCACTTGAACCTCCTGCCCCTTAAATGACCTGGACGAAACCCTCGGCAGCCCTCGCCATCCTGAGTGCGTCCGCGTCTCAACAAGAATGTCCCTCTGTCCTCTTCTGTTTCAGCTTAATTTCCTCTTTAACGCGAGCGCCATTCTCCCTCCGACCTCGGCTCATCACGCGGCCTGCCTCATTCTCTGTTCTCTCTATTCAGGATTTGAGAGGGAAAGAAAAATGCCTCTTTAGGAGCGGAAAACAAGGATGAGTGGCCTTTCAGCGAGGGGACGACTGGGAAAAGGAGCTTGAATTGTTTGTGAAATGTGGACCGGGAGATTGTCGCGAATTATGGGAAGGTAGACAAGTGCGGGTGTTAGAGGACACTTCAGACTTGTATAGGAAATGAAAAAAACAGCCTAACGCAGAGAGAGAGAGTATGTATTTGATAACGTATACACTGGGCTTTATTCAATCTCAAGCTTTAAGAAAAATAATATATATCGTCAACCTGGAAGTAAACCGAAATACATCAGACCAAATCACTATTTTCCATCAACTGAGTGTCTTTCTTATTCTCCACCAAAATACATTTTTAAATAAGAAAAAGTTTAAAAGACCCCGAGATACGACCTGAATTTTTTTCTGAGGGGAAGTTCGCAAACTGAAATTGCTATATAGAGGGGAATAGAAACCGATGGTATCTAGCCAATTTGTTCGAAACCCCCGTACCCCAGGTAGAAAAACAAAAATTGTATGTACATGTTAAAATTGTGTTGGCTGGAAAGCAGTATTTTTTGTTTCATATAGGGGAGCAGACCCTAAACTGTAAAAATGTCCTGAAAGGGATGGGCGCCACCAGGCTGTAATTGCCCAAGACACACTAAAGGAAGTGTTACCCTGACAACTCTGGGGATAAAGGGATTCATAATCCGTAAACAAAAATGTTCCATCCAAGCAGTACTTATACGTACAGTAATATAAATGTATATGATTAAAACCATAATAAATAGACACATATACTGGACTGTCTCAGAAAATTAGAATATTGTGATAAAGTTCTTTATTTTCTGTAATGCAATTAAAAAAACAAAAATGTCATACATTCTGGATTCATTACACATCAACTGAACTATTTCAAGCCTTTTATTATTTTAATATTGCTGAATTTGGCTTACAGCTTAAGAAAACTCAAAAATTCTATCTCAAAATATTAGAATATCATGAAAAAGTATACAAGTAGGCTATTCAACTAATCACCTGAATCATCTAATTAACTCGAAACACCTTGCGAGGGTTTCCTGAGCCTTAAAAACACTCAGCTTGGTTCAGTAAACTAAATCACAAGTATGGGGAAGACTCCTGATCTGACTGCTGTCCAGAGGACCATCATTGATACCCTCCATCAGGAGGGTAAGACACAAAAAGAAATTTCTCAAAGAGCAGGCTGTTCACAGAGTGCAGTTTCAAAGCATATCCACAAAAAGTCTGTTGGAAGGGAAAAATGTGGCCGGAAACGCTGCACAACCAAGAGAGATGACCGCAGCCTTAACAAATTTGTGAAGAAGAGCCGCTTCCAGAATTTGAGGGAGCTTCAAAGACAGTGGGCTGAAGCTGGAGTCCAGGTATCAAAAGCCACAGTTCACAGACGTGTCCGGGAAATGGGCTACAATAGCCGTATTCCCATGGTCAAGCCACTTTTGAACTCAAGACAACGGAAGAAGCGTCTGACTTGGGCTATGGAGAAGACGCACTGGACAGTTGCAGAGTGGTCACAAGGCCCTCTTTTCAGACGAAAGCAAGTTTTGCATTTCATTTGGAAGTCAAGGCACCAGAGTCTGGAGAAAGGCTGGAGAAGAGCAAAATCCAAGTTGCTTGAAATCCAGTGTGAATTTCCCACAGTCAGCAATGGTTTGGGGAGCCATGTCAGCTGCTGGTGTTGGTCCACTGTGTTTCATCAAGTCCAGAGTAAATGCAACTGTGTACCAAGAGATTTTAGAGCACTACATGCTTCCATCTGCTGAAAAGCTCTATGGATATGAGTATTTCATTTTCCAGCATGATCTGGCACCTGCCCACAGTGCCAAAACCACCAGTAACTGGTGCACTGACCATGGCATCACTGTCCTTGATTGGCCTGCTAATTCCCCTGACCTGAACCCCATCGAGAATTTGTGGGGTATAGTTAAGAAGAAGATGAAAGACACCAGACCTACAAATGCAAATGAGCTGAAGGCCGCTATCGAAGCATCCTGGGCATCAATAACACCTCAGCAATGCCACAGGCTGATTGCCTCCATGCCACGCCGGATTGATGCAGTAATCCGTGCAAAAGGATTCCCAACCAATTACTGAGTGCATCAATGGACATTTTCAAATGTTTGATTTAGTTTTGCTGTTATAAAATTATTTTTTTTACTTGGTCTGAGGAAGTATTCTAATATTTTGAGATAGGATTTTTGAGTTTTTTTCAGCTGTAAGCCAAAATCAGCAATATTCAAATAATAAAAGGCTTGAAATAGTTCAGTTGATGTGTAATGAATCCAGAATGTATGACATTTTTGTTTTTTTAATTGCATTACAGAAAATAAAGAACTTTATCACAATATTCTAATTTTCTGAGACAGTCCAGTATATATATATATATATATATATATATATATATATATATATATATATATATATATATATATATTTTTTTTTTTTTTTTTTTTTTTTTGGTGTGATGTGACATGACCTGGCACAGTAGGGTGGATGCAGAGGGGGACGGTGGATAGTGGATTTGGAGGAAAAAAAACTGGGTTTTAAACTTCCACTTGCAAGAATTGTAATGTCCTTACACTCTTTATTCTTAATATTTTTCCCCATCTACGATTACGGCCACGTTCCTTGCCGAGGGGTAACGATGTCTGTGCCTCCATATTTCTTGATAATTGCAAGCTTTGTTTCCATGGTTTTCATGTTTTGGGACTCATAGCTAATAAAAAACAGCACAAAAAAATACAATATCACACTAACTAACATTGATGAGGTTGAGATTCCGAGCTAAACAAAGAAAAAGTGAGAGTTGTGGGCATTTAGCCAATAGCATTGCGTCATCTTTATGATGCTGTTATGCAAACCCATAGCAGACCAGCAACTTATATGATGTTGACTAATAGCAGCTACGACGTATGAGGTATGTAACTTGCGCGGTTATACGCACGAGCCCTTCAAAGTTTGAATTTTGTACGTTTTTGGCGCACGAAATAATTTGTTGTTGATGCCATATGGTGGAGAAAATGCCACAAGGAAGGGGGCCAAAAACATTTAGCTTTTTGCATCAAAACATGAAAATTTCATAAGCTAGGGATGCTGGGATCTACTGTGAGACTAATATTCATTCCGATAGTTAAATGTGAATTTGGCTAAGATCACAGGATATGTGACCATTAAGATGAACAGTATAGTCAGTATTTTAATGACCGGATCAGAAGATTGTCCAATGGTTGACATTGATATTGAAGAATTTCCACTTAACCATAACCATAATCAAACTCCATGCAGAAAACTCCAGGAATGCCTGAAACCGCATTCCTGCAAAGAAAAGGTTCAGCTAATTCTTCAAAGTGAATTCCCGGTGCGTGTCATGCGGGCATCAGTGAAACACTATCTCGGTGTCACTCCCGAGTGACATTTCTGACAGGTTAAGCCCTTAATGGAGCAAATTTGACTGGTTAATCCACCGCGGTGAACATCTTTCTTGTCTCTGTGTCGAAGAGGTCGGGCAGGTCCTTCAACTCTAAGTATTCTTCTCATCTTTGCTTGCAACCTCAGCAAGCTCATCATCGGCTTCTGGAAAGCCATCATCCGCATGAGGAGGTGTCAAGTCTACCTGTCTGGACCGCCGTTTCGCCTGACCCGCAGATAGCCCTCCGGGGACATTAATTATAGAGCAGTCCGACTTGTTGAGAAGAAAGAGACAGTCGGACAGAAGCGAGGAGAGCGAATGACACGTAGAGAGCAGGGAGAGATAAATGCGGAGATGTTGTTACAGCAGCTGTCACGTCCCAATCATCCAACCTTGCAGCACCGGGGGTCACGTTGTGGTTTTTCGTCATAGGGTTGCGCGTTTGCGGTTGTTTACAGGTGGTGGTTTTATGCCGGAGGAGTATTTTGTTTATTTGTTTTTCATAAAGTTTATTTTAGCAGGACCTGTCATAAAGGTAGGGTTTACAGTATGTTGCAAAACCCATCACAGATTTCTCAATTTTCTATAGTACTGGTTCTGGTAACGCTACATTTCTTTTACTTCACCTGATTCTCTTAAGGTACTGCTGGAAAAATATTTGTATCCGAAGTAGCCCGCAAACGGTGCCTCACTGATGATTTTTTAAATTGTACAGTGCAATTTTTTATTTTATTTTCCCACATATTTATCTCTTGTTGATATACTCCTAACTTTTTTTGTATTAAATTTAAATGTAATTAAATTTAACAATACAAATATATACATGGAAGACAACATATATAAATATATATATATATATATATATATATATGTATTTATATGTGAGGGTTCCTACAGCTTCAGTCGAGCTAATTCAAAATGTTTTTAGACATTTTTAATAATAGTAATAGAAAAAAAAACAAAAAACACCACATAAATAAGGGGCACTTTTACATTTTACTCTCAAAAGGAAAACAATGAATAAAAAGTATGTTTACAGAACTTCATGGATCCGCAGTCAAAACTGCCAGACAACTACAAATACCAAAGAACTCTTGTGCTACTTTCATGAAGCATTTTTATCATGCATGAAAAACGACTTTTTGGTCCAGCGTAAAGCTTTTTAGGAAAACAATACTATAGTCACCATATTTGTTCCTAATGTTGAGTCTAGCATGAAAAAAAACACATGCTTGAAAAAACAACAACTTTGGACAATTGATTACGAAATCCCCTAACCCTAAATTATTTGTGCCCACATTTTTGAGACTTGTGAAAATTGGATTGAAGTCATTTTAATGCCAATGGAAGCCTTATTTTAAGAATAATGAATTCAATGCCTTTTAAAACTTTTCGAGGATCAAAGGAAACCCTAATGTGTGTGTGTGTGTGCATATATATATATATATATATATATATATATATACACTTGCTCAGTTATTATTATATATTATACATTATATATATATTATATATTTATTCATAATTCACATTTTCTATTGAGTTGCTAACAGTTCCCATAGAAAAATCCCACTCGAAACAAACCAAAAGATTGACAGACGGACAAAAGAACAGTTCAGCATGTGGAAAAAAGAGAAAAATAGAGTATACTTAATGAGAGGTGTGGTGTTATGCACTATGAGGCGTTACGGATTCTGATTGGGGATAAAGAGTTCACAAAGTCATCCCATCACTCATTAGTCCCATTCAACTTGTTCACTCTCCCCATTAATTTTCTACAAGAGATTTGCTCAAGTATTCATACATCAATCTACTTTATTTATTTATACCCAATAAAAATTCTTAAAGTTAATAAATCTTAAAACAAGAGGCATTCTAACAATATATTTTTGTCCTTTACTGTGAAATAAGTTATAATAGTGTATATAAAATATCTAAAAAAAGAAATACAAAAACAATACAAAAACAATACCTAAACATTTGCAACAGTCTCAGATGGCAGATAAATGTTTTGATAATAATTTAGTAAAATTAAGTCATTATTCTCTTAAGGTAATAAAATCCATCCATCCATCCATCCATTATCTGCACCGCTTATCCTCAGTAGGGTCGCGGGGGTGCTGGAGCCCATCCCAGTTATCTTCGGGCAGTAATAAAATACATACTAAAATAAAATAAGCAACATTATCCTCCATGTGCTGTCTCATTAAATTATGTTTTTTTTTGTATTTTACTAAGAAAATAAGTTAAAATAGTGTATAGTAATATAAAACAAAATCATCATTTTAATTCTCTGACTGCATTTTTTAAAGGACAGTATATTTTCTTGTTTTATTAAAAAAAATGAAAACATTTTAGGGGAAAAATATTTTTTGAAAAGAGCATCATATTACCCTATTTAAACCATTTCAGATAATTTTTCCCATTTAAGTATTGTTTTGCAGTGTCCGAGAAAAAAATGTTAAAAATACTACATAATATAATAAAAAATAGAAACATTCTCAGATGGCAGATACACATTTTAATTTTAAATTGAATGAAAAAGCATTTGTTCTTATTTTAGCACAAGATAAATACTTTCAAGTAAAATAAAAAGATTGTTTTTCATACATTCGCTAAAAAAAACAAGTTCAAATACGTTGCAGTGAAAGACAGTAAAAATCATTTAAACAAGCAGAAATATCAGATCAGTTTTGACATATGTTTTCAACTTAAAACATATTTTAAATTACAGTAGAATAACATAATGCCAATAGTAAATTGAAAACATATTTTCTCTGAGCATTTTCATTAAAACCAACCTACATTCTATGACAGATTCATGAAAAACAAGACGGAGATGAGGGTCTATTCCTTCATTTCGTAGTCTCTGTATCGATACACTGTAATTCTAGCTCATCATTTTCTGTCAAAATATTTGAATTCATGTCACTAATGCGGAAAATGGCTTGCATTCAAAAAGTAAAGAAAGCAGGAGAGTGAAAGATCTCTCCCATTCCTGATTCTGGTAGGGTACTAAAGTCACAGTTGATATGTTAACATTGCACAGAACAGAGTGAAACAAATTCTAAGGACAAAAGCATACGTCTATGATAATTTGACATTTCTCTCCAACAGATAGACCGCGAACCTCCACCGAGCCATCAAAGCAATCTGTCCAAACAAATGGCTCCCCTTGCACATTACCGCACCGGATTAGACGACTCTCGGTCCATTCGATTCCATCTCGACAGCTCCTCTTCCTAATGGACCGCAGTTTTATAATTCTTATTTTTTTTTTTTGCAAAACGGAAAGAGGTCAACGTGTATGAAGGTTACCCCTGACGGCGAATCTAAATAAATAACGTTCCGTGGCGCTATTCCCTGTCAGCCTAGCGTCTTAATGATGCAGAGTTAACGCAGACTAAATAACAATGTCTTCCCACGTGCTGACAGCTTCAGAAATAATTGACCAACGTGCTCCAAAGTGAGACGCGCTAGAAAGAGAATTCAATCCTCCACCTGACAGGACCTATTGAGCGCGTCGCCGCGTTTTGCATTATACACGTTGCAATGTCAGCGCCGGTCTCCTGCAAGATATTCGCGATTCCGTCTCGGAGGCGGGCTAAATTACCTGGCTTGCAGTAATATGCTCTAGTTAACTAATTCCCTGACAGTGCAGCCTCATAAGAAGAGGACTCGCTGTCAAAACATGACAAAGTGTTTTTGGTTTGGGTTTGTGTCCTCTTGCTTGGCTGCGCTCGGTTCTAAAATCCCCTCTTGGTGTAGTTACATCATCTAGAATTACAAATAAGGGTGGGTTTACGTTTAAGTTCTGGAAAAGAGAAGCAAAGCATTATTTACATCAAGAGTTATTGTACTAGAACAAGTCAAGTCAAGGTTATTTGTATGTTGTATGCCCTTAATCACAAGGAGTCTCAAAGGGCTGCACAGACTACAGACTATTCCAAACTACAGACTATTATAACACCATCCCCTGATCTAAAACCTACACAAGGACAAGGAAAAACTCAAAAACCTCAACAGGAGGAGAAAAAAATGACTTTTTTTTGCCATTGATTAAATGAAACAAAACTAAACATGGCACTCAAGGATAAATATAATAAAAGACTTAAAGCAAACAAATCAAAGTATATTAGAATAGAGGCAATATTTAAAAGGTAGTGATTGTAAAATGATGTTTAGGGTGCATCAGAGAACATTAGAGTATGAGTCGATTCGTGGAAAATTTCTTATATTCATTTGAGGTTTACCGGCTGAGCAGAATATTCAAACCTACTTGCATATTTAAATAAGAAAAATTATACCTCAAATATCTATCTGGCAGCTGGTAAATTATTGTGTTTATATGTGGTATCTCTTTTCTTACCTATGCGGAAAATAAAAAAAAAAGACAGTTTTGATTTTCCGTCATTTCAACTTTTTATCGTGAAATGGGAAAACACATACCTTAAATAAGCCCAGTTATTTCTTCGAGCAGCTGGTTAACAGGGTTGGGTAGGGTTACTTTAACTGGATTACTTTCAATTACTTTTGGCTTACTCCAATACCAAATGTGCTAATAAAAGACAAAATAAACAATATGAATAAAATTATGACTCACAACACGTGGTAAGCTTTCTCTCTTTGATCTCTTTGATCTCCGGCAAAACTAACATAAAATGCGACAGAAACAAAATGAAAATAAATCCAAACAGCTTTCCAACATAATTTTTGCCGTTTCATGTATTCTGTTACTCCCCAAGCCTGCACAAAATTTAGTAATTGTATTCATATTTAGTTTCTTTTGTCTTTTATTAGCATATTTGGTATTGGAGTAATCCAAAAGTAATTGAAAGTAATCCAGTTAAAGTAACCCTACCCAACCCTGCTGGTTAATCACTTTACTTAGTTTCTGTATGTTTTCAAATCTAGAAACCTAAAAAACCTAAAAAAAAAAGTTATTAGAATTATAAACTATAAATTATATGTGAGATAGGATACATTTTCAAATTTGAAATATGATTTTTCTAGTTTTAAGATATTTTAACCTGTTTTTCTAGTCAAATGAGAAAAGTTATCCTTAAAATATGCTACATTATCTTATGCAACATGGAGTAGATTGTTTTCCTATATTAAATATGTTTTTCTTACCCACATGGGAAAAAAAATAGGTAGAATAATAACGTACCATCTACGTGATAAGGTAATTTTGCTTACTTTAAACATCCGTTTAATAATTATTTTTCCTTAAATAAATGATATACAATAAGAAAATTTATATTAAAAATATATGTTCAATGTACATTACAAAACAATAAAATCTCAACCCATTGTCAAGAGATATAGGTTCATTAAATACATTTCTTGCTATAAGATATTTTATCATGTTTATTAAAAATAATTTAAACAATCCATCAAAAATAAGCAAAATCGTCTCATCTAGCACACGGTAGATCATATTGCTCATTTTGCGAAATGTTTTTACAAACAATTAAGAGAAAAAAAAACACAAATTGAGCAAAATGATGTGAGATGTGCTAGCTAAAAATATATTAGATTATCAGTAAAAAAAAAATCTTATTTTAATCCAAAACAAGTTAAAAAAGAAATTTGATTATTGTAAAATATATTGCCTTATCAGGCAGTTGTTTAAATAATTTCGCTCATTTAGGAAAGATATTTGTCACTATTAGAAAAAGTCTAAACCCGGGAAAAATTAATATTAACGGTTCTTACTCTAAGTATAAATAGCCTTGTTTTACTCAAAAAACAACTGAAAATAGAAAATATATAATTGTAACATGTCTCATCAATCAGAGCGTGGACTATTTTTCTCATTTTAAGATATTTTTTTTGTCGCTATTGGGAAAATAATTTTAAATAGAACAAAATGATCTACCATGTGCTAGAGAAGATACTTGTTTCTCATTATCAGTGTAAATATTCTCATTTGACCCGAAAACAAGTTAAAACAGCTCTGAAAACAAATAGATTAAATCTAATTATATATATATATATATATATATATATATATATACAAATAAGGTAAGATGTATATTTTATGAGTGAAGGGTAAAATATGAATAAAAGGAAGTACACAACCTTATCTCGCCATGTGACATTTCATCCACAAGTTCCCTTTCACAAGAACATACAGTTAAAGGGCGGGTTGTTTTCAAGGAAAGCGTTGCGGTTGTGAATCGGACACATTTTGTACCATACAATCTATAGTATCCTGTCACTTACTTGTTGTACATGTGTAAATCTTTCACACTATGTCAGAAAAGTGAACGGTGGAACAAAAAAGCTCACCTCGGCAACGAGGTCACTGCGGGAAACTCAATCTGGTGACACACAAAGCAAAGTTTTACCTGCCGGCGATCGGCCGGGAAATATGACAATGGCGCGGTGTAGGTGTGAGGGCTGTATTCAAACAATACGATAGGGGTGGGCGGATCGATACAAATATCGATAACATCGAGGCTAAGCAAGTACCTTAATTGGACCATTACCTCACTCCTTTACCAATTTCCTGAAAGCGCCTCTTCTCTATATAGTTTTCTCTCACTCACCCAACGCCCTTGGCTACTGTAAGAGTTCCCCCGAGTGTGTAACTGACAGGCACACTTTTAGCAACACTCGCTACCTGGTTTGCTGCTGCACCCTCTCTGGCAGGCTAAAGAGAGGGCCAAATCTACGTTATTGGGGTTATTGTTCTATCTTCTTATTCATTATCCATTATCGATCAGTTCATAATACGCTACAAAGCTTAGGAGCCGGGACTCTTACTCTCAGCCAATAGGCCAAGCTAAGGTCCTAGCATTAAAGCCTTGCTGCGACCATTGCGAATGCACCGAAAGATTTATTCGAAATGAAGAGAAACTACGCTGACGGGGATCCATGTGCACCCCCTTGACGTCTCGAGCACAACTGACGTGTGCTCGGCATTCGCGCTGTTTATACGCGGAGAAAGGCGTTTGACCGTCACACGCGTAACACGCTAATTTCACGTAATAACACCGCGATACAGGCGCAGAACATGCTATTACCATGCTCCACCCACGATTACCCGCTGGTTGTTCAAACCTCACTTTGTGTTTGCTGTTAAAAACGTCATATTGGAATATAATATTGTGAATGTCTTAATTGCTGTTGAGATTGTCATGATTGTTTTTTGTTATTAGTGTCAATAAATTTGTTCAAACCCAAAAAAAAACCATGTGTAACCACGCCCTGCCGCGGCCAGAGCACGTCGTTCCGCGTCATTTCCGCGTCATTACCTCGTGTTGACCACGTGTGCGGCACGTGGTTTAACACGTGCTCAAACTTTTGAGCAGCTCAAAAGTTTTGAGCGAGGCCAACCACGTGAAAATTTCCGACCGCGAGTAAAGCACTGCTCTATCTCGTCTATATGGCGGTCTCAAAACGTCCAACAGCGCCCAACAGCATCTGCTTCACGGCCAGAAATCTCTGGCCGTGGTTCAGCCTCGATACGCTCGTGAAAGGCTGTGTACCCGCCCTCTGTAGAATTGAGCAGCGCAAAACTTTCTCACGCTGCCACCCGCGCGCGAATTTCCGACCTCGTGTTAAGCACCGCAGTATCTCGTCTGAATGGCGATCTCAATGCGTCCAATAGCGTCCGCCTCAAAGGCAGAAATTTCTGGCCGTGATTCAGCCGCAAATGTCTGTGTGACCGGCCCCTTAAACGAAACTAAAAAATGACAGAGGCAAACAGGAGGAACATCATGTTGCTAACTTTTTTCAACTACAAGTCAAGCCATGTTTATTT
The DNA here is from genome assembly GCF_059441175.1 of Urocampus carinirostris. Taxonomy (NCBI): domain Eukaryota; kingdom Metazoa; phylum Chordata; class Actinopteri; order Syngnathiformes; family Syngnathidae; genus Urocampus; species Urocampus carinirostris. Next base: position 29,156,927 of record NC_142361.1, read on the forward strand.
CTATACCCACTAATCTAAAAATAAATATCAAAATTCTGATCAGGCCACAAATACAACACCGCCTGATCTGAAACTTACATGAGGGCAAGGAAAAACTCAAAAACATTAGCATGAGGAAAATAAGGAAACCTTGAGAAGGGGCAGCACATGAAGTAACCTCCTTTCTAATATGACCAATCTGCAATGGATGTTGATCGGGCATCAACAGACAATGCACAATCATCATCAATATTAAATATAGGTAATAACACAATGTCCACTTTTCAGTTTCCTGCCCCAAAATCTTTACCGATGCAGCAGGTTCTAAATGATGATATAAATAGCGTACATCAGGTCCCAGTTCCTGTACGATCGGAAATTAGAAAAAGAAAAATACCAGGCGTAATTTGTATGGTAGCGGTCTGCTATTGTACTAACACTAAACATTTACATAAACACATAAAAAGAGAGTAATTAGAGGAACCAAATATGTTCATATGTTACTGTTTCTGAACAAAAACCTGTAAATCCTTTGTCACAATGGCAACAAAAAGACATTTGACTATTTGCATTACTGACTCTAATTTTTAAATATCATGCAATGGATGGTATTTTAGTTCTCTGGATAACATTGTACATTGTTTGTATTTTCATGACATTAAATATAAGTAATAACAGAATGTCCACTGATCAGTACCCTGCCCCGGAATCTTGACCGATGCAGTAGCTTCTAGATGATGATATAGATAGCGTACCTCAGGTCCCATGGCCTGTACGATGGCTCAGAATTCAGAATAGAAAAATACCAGGTGTAATTTGTATGGTCGTGATCCGCCATTGTACAAACACGACACTTTTACACAAACACATAAAAAGAGAGCGTAATAAGATGCAACCAAATAATGTCGCTGTTCCTGAACAAAAATCTGAAAATCCATTGTCACAATGGCAACAGAGCCAGATAGATACATTTGATCCTTACGTAGTTACATTGCTGTTTATTTTTCCCTTGACTTGCTTGGCTTTTGTTTTGAAATAGTTGTAATAGAATTATTTTTTTTAATTTTTCACACCAATAATTGACTGATATAAAGGAGCTGTTTGTAATCTGTAATCTGTAACTTTCACTCTCTGCCGCCATCTTCAAATATTCTATTGGAACAAATATCTTGACTCATGCAATTGTTTTGTTATGCACGTTTCAATAAACTAACGCTCGCAACGCTGTTCTGCTTGTAAGAAAATATTATTATATTTCAACTTAATAAGGACACAACAAACTATGCACCCCACTTTTAATAAAAATGAAGCATTTTTAGTGCCTAAAACATTCGCGCTGTGTTTATCATAATTATAAACTTAGTTAAGGGGGAAAATATTTAATTCTTCAATGATAATGACATTTCCAAGCCAGTATCGGATCGGAGTCAACCATCAACTACTTGCACTGGATCGATACCAAAATTCCCTGTTGAACCAAGTCCCCTGGAAACTTTTTTGTCTTCTTACTTGGATCGGATCGATACCGAAATTCCCGGGATCTCCCACCCCTACAATGCAGAGCAGAAGTGTCCTAACTCCACCTCATTCTTTTGCCCTCCACAAAGCGCCCCTTTCTTTTTTTGTACTCGCCCCCATTCAGCCGCTCGCGGCGGCCAATGGTCGGCTCCAAAAACGACAGTAGGTGGAAACGCTCGCTTTCATTACACGGAGTATAAATAGTGTAATCTATCAGGCCTGTCAATCAGGATGATTGATTATGGTGTGTCATGGAGGAGAGTGACACATTAGAAAAGTTTGGTTAACAATGGCTGTAGCCGGAGCAGGGCGGCTGCCACCCGGCCTAGTGATTAATGTGTTGTCAGCCTGTAATCCCACACCCACGCCTAATGAGGCAAGAATTTATCATTTCACCAGAGTGGCAGATGTCAGGGAGAAAAGAATCCGAGTGGCTGCAAAACAATATCCCTTTTTTCTCACTTTCCAGCCAGCGTTTGACGTACGTGACAAGCTCCGACAACCACAAAGACGAGTCTGTGGAAGTTTAAAGTTTGGCTGAGGGAATTTTTGACGGACGTTGGGAGAAGTTGCTGACAGAGGAATCCACTCAGATGTTATTAACGGCGAGCGGACGGAAACGGGTGGAAAGGGTATAATTCGAGGTAATTTGGTACGACAAAGAAAAAGAAATGTTCTTTTTTTGGCCTTTTTCTTCTTGGAGAGTTAAAAGGAAGAAATCAAATTGAATTAAAATGATTTTGCGCTTTGTTTTTTAGGATGTAGGAGTCACGTATCAAAACTGTTACACCTACTATTTACCTCTGCAGGTTTGCTGACTACTTGAGACAGCCAGGAGTCAAAAATACACAGGTATGGCAAAAGTTTATTAAAAGTTATCCTGAAGACTACAAACACACGCGCACTTTCATACAAATGTGAAAAAAAAGGTGAAAATACTGAATTTAAAAATAGAAAAAGAAACAAGAAAAAAATAAATATTATGTATTTTTTTTTAAAAGCAAAAACATTTTTTACACTGTAAATCCCCTTAAATTATGCAACATAGAGATTTTTTTAACATATCTCTTGTAGTTTATTGAAACAAGTATACCCGTGAACATTTTTTTTATTCTAGGAAACTAAAAGTACAAATTATATTAAATTAGAAAGATATGACAAAATAAAAGGAAAAAGGAAAACAAAAACAATTGTTTAAAGCAGCAAAAGAAGTTAGGTGCGACAAAATCTTTTTTTTCCCATATATTATATATATATATATATATATATATACATATACTGGACTGTCTCAGAAAATTAGAATATTGTGATAAAGTTCTTTATTTTCTGTAATGCAATTAAAAAAACAAAAATGTCATACATTCTGGATTCATTACACATCAACTGAACTATTTCAAGCCTTTTATTATTTGAATATTGCTGATTTTGGCTTACAGCTGAAAAAAACTCAAAAATCCTATCTCAAAATATTAGAATACTTCCTCAGACCAAGTAAAAAAAATAATTTTATAACAGCAAAACTAAATCAAACATTTGAAAATGTCCATTGATGCACTCAGTACTTGGTTGGGAATCCTTTTGCACGGATTACTGCATCAATCCGGCGTGGCATGGAGGCAATCAGCCTGTGGCATTGCTGAGGTGTTATTGATGCCCAGGATGCTTCGATAGCGGCCTTCAGCTCATTTGCATTTGTAGGTCTGGTGTCTTTCATCTTCTTCTTAACTATACCCCACAAATTCTCGATGGGGTTCAGGTCAGGGGAATTAGCAGGCCAATCAAGGACAGTGATGCCATGGTCAGTGCACCAGTTACTGGTGGTTTTGGCACTGTGGGCAGGTGCCAGATCATGCTGGAAAATGAAATACTCATCTCCATAGAGCTTTTCAGCAGATGGAAGCATGTAGTGCTCTAAAATCTCTTGGTACACAGTTGCATTTACTCTGGACTTGATGAAACACAGTGGACCAACACCAGCAGCTGACATGGCTCCCCAAACCATTGCTGACTGTGGGAACTTCACACTGGATTTCAAGCAACTTGGATTTTGCTCTTCTCCAGCCTTTCTCCAGACTCTGGCGCCTTGACTTCCAAATGAAATGCAAAACTTGCTTTCGTCTGAAAAGAGGACTTTGGACCACTCTGCAACTGTCCAGTGCTTCTTCTCCATAGCCCAAGTCAGACGCTTCTTCCGTTGTCTTGAGTTCAGAAGTGGCTTGACCATGGGAATACGGCTATTGTAGCCCATTTCCCGGACAAGTCTGTGAACTGTGGCTTTTGATACCTGGACTCCAGCTTCAGCCCACTGTCTTTGAAGCTCCCTCAAATTCTGCAAGCGGCTCTTCTTCACAATTTTGTTAAGGCTGCGGTCATCTCTCTTGGTTGTGCAGCGTTTCCGGCCACATTTTTCCCTTCCAACAGACTTTTTGTGGATATGCTTTGAAACTGCACTCTGTGAACAGCCTGCTCTTTGAGAAATTTCTTTTTGTGTCTTACCCTCCTGATGGAGGGTATCAATGATGGTCCTCTGGACAGCAGTCAGATCAGCAGTGATTTAGTTTACTGAACCAAGCTGAGTGTTTTTAAGGCTCAGGAAACCCTCGCAAGGTGTTTCGAGTTAATTAGATGATTCAGGTGATTAGTTGAATAGCCTACTTGTATACCTTTTCATGATATTCTAATATTTTGAGATAGGATTTTTGAGTTTTCTTAAGCTGTAAGCCAAATTCAGCAATATTAAAATAATTAAAGGCTTGAAATAGTTCAGTTGATGTGTAATGAATCCAGAATGTATGACATTTTTGTTTTTTTAATTGCATTACAGAAAATAAAGAACTTTATCACAATATTCTAATTTTCTGAGACAGTCCAGTATATATATATATATATATATATATATATATATATATACACACACACACACACACACACACACACACACACACACACACACACACACACACACACACACACACACACACACACACACACACACACACACACACACACACACACGCATTGTTCTCCAACTATATTGACCGAAATAAAAGGATTGCTCCATTTTTTTTCTTCTTAACACATAAAAACAAATAAGCAATAATAATAATGATAATAATAATAGTATAAATGTGTATATATAAGAAATTAAAATATTCAAAAAATGTCCCCAAAACTATTATTTAAACGTTCTAATCATCTAAAATGGTATATTAGGTTGGCTGCAAAACAATTTCATGTATTTAATGTGTATTTAATGCCATTTTAAGATTGTTTTCTCATGAGAGATGACTCCATATTATGCCACATAAATGTATATATTTTTCAACATATATATTGTTTCCATTTTATGAAACCAAATGAATATTTTTATTTCTTGTTCTTTACGCTTGTCTTTTTTAAGAGGAAAAAGAGGAAAATGTGTCAATTAAAAGGACAATGAAAAGCAAAATGAGACAAGACCATATTAAAAAGAAAAAACAGGTCCATGTTAAGAAAAAGAAAAGAGAGGAACTTTTTTCTTTATGTAAATTTGTGTCTTTTTTAACACTTTAAATCACCATTATCTTACCTATAAATGAAAATGGAAAAAAAACGAAAGATGGAACATGAGTTGTATCAGGCAACTGAATGCAATATTCTAATAATTCGTTAAATTATTATATATTATATATTCCTGCACTACAGTCACTTTTACCTGTGTTTTATCTTATTGCCTTAACTCATCTTGAGTTAATCTTGTATTTTTATAATTTTAATATTCTTAAAACTCTTATGTATACATGTATATAGTTTCTTAGTTCTATTACGCTGGCAACATTGTGGACAGCAAAGTAAGAATTTCATTGTGCATAGAACTGTGGTTCTCTCCTGTGCATATGACAATAAACACTTTGAATCTTGTATCTTAAGAATATGTTATAAATCACAACTGGAGGCCAAGCACTTTGAAAATGTTGCACTATGGAAGCTCCAAAGAATATCTCTTTGCAAAATGCCTTAGCCTAGTTTCAAATTTTCCTTTGTGTGAGCAAAGACATTTTAGCAAGAAACGTGATACAAGAAAAAAACAGTGTGAATCCCTTCAAAGAACAACAAAAGTTCAAGGAGGATGGATTAACCTGAAACCTCCAAGAATAGTAGCTAGCTGGGCCGGAGTAGTCCTCAGTGGCTAACTAGCAGACTACAGTGTTTCTTCATCAAAATTTGAGAACCCAATTCCATAAGCGTATTGTTCCAAAGAGAGAGAACTTGAGGGGCTGTAGTAAATTCAAAATCCCAAAGGTGAGAACAACCAGGAAAAGTAGGTGTGTGTCTGTGTGTGGAGTCAAACTTTGGAATAATTTACAAGATGAGATTAAACAATGTCCAACTATCCATGTGTTCAAATTTAAATACAAAAAAGCATTACTGGCGAAATACAGGGATGAAGAAAATGGGATATGAGGTAGATTGGAAATACTGCGTTTAAAACTATGGTTAACTTGTTGTTATTGTTGCTATTATTATATCAGAACTGTTATTATACATATTAAGTTTATTTTTATTGTTGTTATTATCATTGGTGCCGCAGTGACTTTTGGTAACTATTGCGCATTATGACGTTGAAGGATGGGTATTGCGAAGATTAGTGTATAAAATCTGTGATTATTGTAATTATTATAATTATTGATATCTGACCCATGTAATAAGTATATCCATGAGATTTTGTCGTATTAGACATAAGAGGAAAGGAGGATTTGTAAAATGTATTTAATAGGGAAGATAAAGGGGTAGGAAAAATACGCATCTGCTTCTGACGATCCCTTTTCGAACATGTTATGTGACATTATTTTGATGTTGACTCATTGTTTTTGTCCTGTTTTTATTTTAATGTTCGAACTAAAAGTTTTCATTCATTCATTCAAGAGAGTTTTTATAAAGAAGACAAAGACAAAGGCACTGAATTGGGATCGGTCACTTGAACCACTATAAGCCTATGCTACATGTTTTATTGTTAAACAATGAATCTGATTCAAACAGCTACCCCTTTCTCGCAAACTTTCATTTGTTTCCTGTGCTAACAAATTACGGTATTTTCTTGACCATAAGGCGAACATAAGATCTTTCGAACTGGCGGTGCACCCCTGTTTGTGATGTAAAGCGGCAAACATTGACCAGCTCGGTGGCCTTGGGGATGGGAGGTCACAGGTACGAGCTTTGGCCGAGTCATACCTAAGACTTACAATATTTTGGGGTGAAATCTGATGTTATTGTGTGATGGTTCACGTTTCCAGACTAAAAGCGATTTGTATGTGGTGTCCTGTGACCTTATGCATCTCCTGTGAGAACGCGTCAAGTGTTCCGCTCGTGCAGAAGACGACACGTGACGTCACACGCAATGCGCCTGTTGTTTGCAGAAGTACTCATGGATGCCAACGCCATAGTGTATCTAGCAATTTGAAAGTTTTTCTTCTACCAGATGGTAAAGAGAGTTGACCCTCCCAAAAATTCATTTAATCCAAAACCTCACCCTTCATTAAATGCTTTCTGTGGTGAGTTAATTTCTACGCAACGGGGAAGAACATGAAAACCGAGCAGCTGTGAGTGACTTGAAAAGTAATACATCAATAGTTTGCAAGTAAAGGAAGCTAAAAAACTAACTCCAACAAGTTTATAGTGTTTTACTCTATAATTAATACTTAAATAAACCACAACCAAACTCCTGCTATATTTACAAAAACGCACATTTGTATGCTTTTCTGTGTTGTCATAAGGCAGTCTTAACACGGTACATGGTTATGAAAATACGGTAATTAGTACAGAATCATCTGCATTCTATAAACAACAACAAGGGCTTTACTCGAATCATCTGATAAGAATCTAAAGCGTAGCATCCGAGGAAGGTTGCTCATGACAGTGGAGTTCAAAGTAGAGCGAGCGTTGAGCTGATTAACGTCAACATCATTCGAGAAGATGGCAACTGATAGAAAGTTTGGTTTCCTGCTTCGGAAAGTGGCCGAGAAGAGACGCGTGGCACATTAAAACCAGCTGTGTCTTATTAGACAAGCAGCATTTTCCTGTCACCGAAGAGACCATCAGGGTGGATTAGCTCTGATCGCCTTGATAAGCTAACACGAGGGACGTGCTGGAACTTAATAGCTAGGAGCATCAATCGAATAGAGGCATCATTAAAGAGATGTTGAATTGGAAAAATAAATGGGGTTGTTCTATGGTGTAGTGCTATATTGAGGTTGAGGAAAATAGACGAACCTGCAAAACATTGTATCCCCAAAAAATAGTTGTGATTATTTTTGCAGATGTAGAGCATAGCTGACACTAGTTTCTGTGACAAAGCTAGCATTTAGCACAAATGAAGACCACACTGGATTCCGTGCAGAAGAAGACATTTTTTTGGTGTAGAAGAAGATGTTTACTTTTCGGAAAATAAAACTAACATTCACTTACTTAGTAACATTCATTGCAGAAGGAGAAAATTCTACTTTTCAGGATAGAAGAAGAGTTGAGTTTGCCTCACAGAAATGGTGATGCATAATCCATGCATGTTAAGTTTCAGAAATGGGAAATCGGGAGATTTTTTTTCCGACGCGATTATTATTATTATTATATTATTTGAAAAGACAACAATAAAATTCGTTTTTCAATCTACTTTATTGGTTTCTGGTGTTCTTTAACATACTGTAGTCATATGTAGCACTCTTATTCGTCTGCTGCTTTCGAAGTAATGAGATCACGTGGAGTTCGAGATTATGATTGCCGAGTCTCGATCAAAGCTTTTTGAACGGCGAAAAAGACGATGATACATTTCAATCGGCAAAACTTGGTTCACATAAAAATTTCGTCGACCAAAAAAAATAAATAAATGATGAAATTTTTAGAAATCGGTAGATGTTGCTCTCAGATCGGTAGGCGGGAGAATCGTAGCCAAAGCGGTAGTCTCCCGACCAAATCGGAAGACTTAACAAGTGTGCATAATCTCAGCATAGACGTAGATGCTAGTTAATGGCTTTCAGCATGCTAAAGACAAAGCTAACCTTTGGCTTAGAAAAAGCCAACCCAGCATTTTTATTTTTATTGATTTAAATCTGTGTGACGCAATTTTGAGCAAAAAGTTGAGAAGACCTATAGAAGAGCTTGAATAGGGCTGCGCAAGGACAGTAAAAGAAAGACGTTTCATCCAACAGAGAATATTATATTCTTCAGGACTTTGGGGCTAAAGGCTAAAGATGCTCCTATCATGTAGGCCTGTCTACAAGCAGTATCTTGTAAATATTGCTTATCTATCCTAACACTCATTTTTGCCTTTTTCATTATTTAGATTAGCTTATAACAGTTGTATCCGGGAGTGCCATTGCCAATTATGTTATAAATAATGTACACTAAATACATTGAAAATATTATACCTTATGGATTATACCAGACGTTTTACACTACTATAAAATTAGGACTATAAGTGGCGACTTTTTAAAGGTAAGAGGGAGACCTGGAAATATATGTGTCGTGGAAGACGCAAGGTTAATGTGACTCCGCGCTTTGTACATGATCAAAACTAGAATGAACAGACCCTCATCATGGAAACGGTATCAATCCAGAGGGGAGGGCTGACTACCATATAAGGACTTTCTATGTACCACCTTTTTTTGTAAATATATCATGTTTCAATGTGGGGACGTGCGGCTTATAGTCAGGTACAGCTATTGTATGTAAAAAAGGTTTTATCCTTTAAAAATGTACTTAGGGGATGAATAAAGTATCTATCTATCTATCTATCCCTTATCATCCGAATTTTTCGGTATATGTACTGTATTAATTGTGTTATAGGTTATGTGGATAATCAATCATGGTAAAGTCTATTCTGGCCTAAATTTGGACCACAATCGACAAAAAAAATGTTTGGACTTTTTTGAAGGGCTTAGCAAAAGCAAATTTTAGATGTTGATTTTAGGTCTAAATAATATCTAAATTTACCTTAAAGTCCAACATCCAAATTATGTCCTTTGCTATTTGGGTTGAATCGAGTGTAGATAAAATTGATTTCAGGGCTACACTAACATCTACCGTATTTTGCGGACTATAAATGTGTTACATCATTGTGTTTAAAATTTGTATTCCCCATATGTCATTGTACATGTTATTTTCACATTAAACTACAAGAGAGCGGTCTAGGCCTGTGTTTATAATTTCAACCTAGCTTTGTTGTGGGGTTAGAATTTTCGGCACAGCACCAGTAATATATGAAAACATCATGGAGGAGCTAAACAAAGTTTTCAGATTTTTCCTTTCCTTCACGTAGGTTTTAGATCAGGGGATGGTGTAATAATTGTCTGCAGTTTGCAATAGTCTATGGTCTGTGCAGCCCTTTGAAACTCCTTGTAATTAAAGGTTATACAAATAATCATGATTTGACTTCAAATGAAATACATTGCCAAAATGCCACTTACATATGTTTTTTTCCCTTTGTAATTATGTATCTTTTGGCCTGTGCGACTTATACTCCAGAGCGATTTATAGTCCGGAAAATATGGTAATCTGAAAACAAGCCAGTTGTGATTTGTCAAAAAGACCTAATTTATCGCATTGATACAAACGAAAGCGCTTACTTTAGTCTCAATCTATTAAACCTTGTATTCCTGTGTGCATTATATTGTCAGGGCCAGAACGGAGACAGGACCTGCTTGAGTTACGTTTCTCTCAGTTTTATTATAAGAAAGGAAATGGTTGCACCCATGATCTGGTGATCGCTGGACACGGGAAGCAGGTCGCTCTGAATGTTCCGTGGCGAGCGATGGCAGTGTCGGAAACGGAAAAAAAAACAGATCAGTGGCTGGGACTAGAGAGCAAAGAACGTGGTCAGGATCAAAAAAACGTGTAGAAGCCGGAGAACAGACGGGAGCAAAAACAGGTGGGAGTAAGGGTCGAAAAGAGTTTGCCTAGAGTAACCGAGGTTTGTGGACGGACTGACAACATGTGACAGATAGACATGGGTTTAAGTAGTGACAGGGAACCAATCAGAGTCCGAGGCAGTTGGCGCCAAAGGAGTGGGCACAGGTGCATCACATCGATAATCATGACATATATATGATAAATATATGGCAAAAGACACATTTTAGGTGGGGGGGCGGGGCTTATAACCTTTTGCACCTTTTAAACCACTGTGCCTTATAGTGCGGAGAATACGGTACTGGCGCAAAACCTTTTTCTATGATTATCAAGTTTTGCATTTACCGTAAATTCTGGACTATAGAGCGCACCCGATTATAAGCCGCACCCACCTCATTTTCAGAGGAAAACCGATTTTGTACTTACACTAGCCACATCTGTATATAAGCCGCATGCTCCCACATTATAAATAATGTATCAAAAACACAAAATTAACCCAGACCGGGCTGTAAGTCCCGCGATTTAAACTAAATGTCTTTCATTAAAGTACACTGTCCAAAAATCACAGCCGGCAAAATTATACCGGTACTTAAGGTTTGATGCAGGATTGGATTTTTTTATCCTGCCCCATGCTGTCAGGATCCACTGGCAGACTTGCGAAAATTTTGCCTTTCGGATGCGGCCAGTTTTAGTGAAGTTGCAGTCTTCCTCGGCGCATATATTCCACCGGTCTAAATTTTACCTTTTGTACTCGAGCGCCGCTGGCGGCCGTTAGAAAAATTACATACATTGGCCGCATCACTGAATAAGCCGCAGGGTTGAAAGTTTTGGGGAAAAGTAGCGGCTTATAGTCCGGAATTTACGGTATTTATTTTTCTCTCAATGGTTCCTGGGAAAATATTGTTTCATTTTGCTTGCGTATCCTCTCCCCGTCCACTGTTTTCTTGAAGTTTTCCCTGACGTCAGCAAAATTCCTCCCTTGGGGGAAAAAAACCAAGCGAACGTCTCTGCCAATCCCAACTTTAAACCGATATAGCACTTAGCTAACCTTACATTTTTCAAATTAGACAAATAAATCATGTCAAGCGTTGAGTTTGGGAAGGCTATTAACATTTGTGGGGGTAAAAAAGAAGGGGTATGTTTCATAATTACCGGACAACCTTGGCCTGTTTTCAAGACAAGCTTTTGAGTGGACCACAACACGAACGGCAGATACTTCACCGCGGAGGCGTTTCCTTCACCAAAGTGGATGTCAGCACAAAGGGGAGGAAAATCACTTAATGCGATGCAGCCACTTCCACGTCTCCTCAAAGTCCTTCGCGAAAGCTTGTTTGTTTTCCTGCGCGTACGCCGCCAAAAAAGAATAGTTCATCTATCATTGTGGCTGGCGGGAGTTGCTGGTGACACGTGGGGGTCACGCACCCCCCCTTGTGCTTGCAGCCTTTGAAGAGACGCCATAAATCAATCCGCCCGCCATTACTTCAAATTAATTGTGCTTTAAAAAGTTTTACGGAGTGTTTATTATACGGATGATTTATGTGGAAGGTGTGAGTCATTCTCTTTAATTGCTGTTGTTTTCCCTGCTCGTGACCCCTCACTGACAGGCCGGATATCGGCTTTGTGAGAGAAGTTATCAAAGTGTTTCGGACATTTTTCCGCACACACGGACGCTCTTAAAGGGACGCTGTGTAATATTTGACACTGGGTGTTGTTGAATTTTGTAGTGCAACAGAAAACAAGTGCTACAAGCTTTTGTCTACAAGTCTTTTGTGAACAAAAGGGACTCTACAAACCAGGCCTTGGAAGTGACAGGAGGTGCCCCCCACTTAACAGGAGCAGGTTCCCTTAGAGATGTTTCTTTTTCTCTTGTGTTTGGTCAATATGCATTTTTTTCTGGTATTCTGTGTTTTATTTTTTTTATTTTTATTTTTGTTTGCTTTCTTTTTCCATTTTTCTTTTTTTTTTCTATTTTTTTCTTCTTTTGGTATTTTTTTCGTAGCTTTATACTTCTTTTTCATTCTTTTCTCTTTTTCTATTTATCTTTTTCTTTTGATTCCTTATTCCTAGCTTTTTTAACTGATTTTTTTTCTTATTTCCTCTGTTAATGTGTAGCAAAAACTGTGTTTCGTTCCTTTCAAATCTCTAATGCTGCTGATTTAATTAGCAATAATCAAGATCAAACGTGCCATGATGTTTTTACAGGAAAATTATTCTCTTAGCTTAGCCTATTTATTTTATATTACACCGTCCACTGAGCTAAAACCCACATGAGGCCAAGGAAAAATACAAAACCTCAACATGAGGTCAATGAAGAAACATTGAGAAGAGAACGCACATGTGGTAATCCCCCTTCCAGGATGACCAGGCTGCAATGGATGTTGCAATAACAAATAATACACAGATATCGTCAACGTGAAATACAGGTCATTCATAAGCTATAGAATAGCAGTGTGTTTTAAGCCTAGATTTAAACAGTTTCACTGAGGTTGCAGATCGAATCTCAGTGGGCATTGCATTCCAGAGCACCGGGGCCCGAATGGAGAACGCTCTCGAACATGCGATGCTCTTCTTGGCTCTTGGTGGCTTACATTGGCCTTTGATTGTTCTCTCCAGTGACAAGTTACATTTTTGCTGCCATTTCCTAAAGTGGATTATCGAAAAGAATCCCACCCTCCCTCATCACATTCTACAGGGGCACCATAGAGAGTATCCTGACCAGCTGTATCTCTGTGTGGTGTGGAGGCTGCAGCGCTACCGACTGGGGTAGTGTGAGGAGAGTGACGAGGACAGCAGAGAAAATCATCGGGACTTCTCTTCCCTCCATTCAGGACATTGGCCAGAAGCGCTGCCTATCCCATGCTAAGAACATTATCAAGGACCCCTCTCACCCCCAACATGGACTGTTCACTCTGCTAGCCTCTGGGAAGAGGTACTGCAGTGTGCGGTGCAGGACCACCAGGTTCCAAAATAGTCTTGTCCCCCTGGCCATTAGACTGATAAATGGTCACTCAAACACATAGTAAATCTAAACTGCTGCTAATCTGTACATCTGTGGGTTCTGTTTGACTTTTTGCACTACTGGCAGTTCTGTATAGCTAACCACTCCTTGCACATCTGTTTCTCTGCACTATCATACTTACAGTGTTATTGTTACAGTGTTATTGTTCTGTTTACCTGACTTGTTTACCTGATTGCCCATCTTGCACATCTGGTTGGCTACTCGTCTTGCACTATTTGCGCTACTGTAAAATACTATACATAGCCATAATTATTTAGTATATTATTAGCACTCAATACTACAACTCAATACAACATTTTATTTATATCTGTACATTCAAGGAAACTGTGCGGGTCAGATGTATCGACATTTCGTTCTGTATACACGTGTACTAGAATGACAATAAAGTAGATCTGAATCTGAATGAATCTGAAAATTATGCAAATCCAGGTTGAAAAATCATCAACGAGAATGGTAAAAAGGATTAGGACAGAGAGCAAAACAACAAGCTGTCCATTGCTGTATTTCCTGTGAAACCTACTCCCTCCCCAAGGACACATTTGCTCAGTAAAATGATTTAGTGAGGACACCAAAAGCAAGCCGTTTGTTATGTTTGGGAACTTCGGAGAAGCCGTAACTCTTGACTCTCGCGACACCGCCAACCCGTAACGAAACACTTTTTCGTTTCCCCTCTTCAATTGCATTGCAAAATAACCCACAATCATGTAAACCATAACGCACAATTACGAGTCTACAATCCAACAGTCAGTTTTAAATTTGGAGCGACTTCCTTTCGTTCAAATTCAATACGATCTGCTGTCTGAGTTTAAACAAGTGAGTGTCTACGGTAAAAAGTCAGGGGGGAGTGGATTGAAACGATCTGCTTTGAGGACTTTCCTGGCTCTGTCAATGTCAATTCCCGTGAAGAAGCGTTCCCCCTTGTGGTACTCGAGTGCTGGCTCGAACCACCCGCAAAGTCTGTTTTACGTTATTCGCAGAAGACGGATGTCAGGAGGAAAAATGTGTGTTCATGCTAGGAAATCAAGTCAGGGGGAATTTTAGTGACATCCGAAGAGAAATCCAAACGGGTTGACGTCGTCTTGTGACCTTATTTTCCTCACAGTGAAACATTAGGACCGTACGTTATTTTATTCAAACAGATTTTTTCTTCTTTTTGGGGCGTATTCCGTGTTTGAACAGAAACGGCTGGTAGCCAGAGAGTTCGCCCCGGGCGAAGTGAGGTCGGAGGAACTGAGCCAAAAAGCACCACACGTATTTTCCAAAAGTATAGTCCAAAGAGTTCCGTGTGGTTTATCGCCGTGACCTCTAAGCCATCGTTGGGGATTATCACATTATGGCATTCCAACACGCCCAATTTCCCAAAATATAGCTCAAGGCTTTTCCAGCCTGAGTCAGCTTAACATTGTGGTTTTTGGAGAACATTTCAATTGTCTCCTCAGCGTCTTTTTGTTTTGTTTGTTTATATTGAGCGCTAAACCATTTTTATACGTTTTGCGTGTCTGTCGTTTGTATTCAAAAGTGGATTATAACATACTCCGACAGTATGTTCCAAAACCTTGATGGAAACATCTTGTTTGAGTTGATGACATGACATTTCTTGAAATGGGTATGCTTTTAACGCGATCAGCGTATAATTGCTTTGCATAAGAAATGTGGATGTTTAGTTCATGAAAACCTGAAGCAAGCCAACCGACTCATTGGTTTACAAAGAAAAACAGTTCGAAATTGAAGAATTATAGTGTTAGCTTTGCACATTATCCATCCATCCTTTGTCCGACCCGCTTATCCTCAGTAGAGTCGCGGGGTTGCTGGAGCCCATCCCAGCTTTCTTCGGGCAGTGGGCAGGGGGCACCCTAAACTGGTTGGCTTTGCGCATCAATTTCACTGAAAGTAAAGTCTCCAATACATGGAAAGATGACAGCTTGACAAGACGTTTTTTTATCAGAATAATGCACTACTGCTCACTCAGTGCCACATGTGTTACAGGGCAAGAAGGAGAAGTTTAACCTGCATCCACAGTCTGCATGAGTCATCAATATTGCAAAAAAGTCTGTTACGACAATTGGTAAGGGGAAACAAATGCTTTTGGACCAACTAGATTGTTTTCGTTACAATTGTTTTAGTTTAGCACGAAACATCTTGTGAATTAACAAAAACGCAACCCATAAACCACCTTGACCTCCAAGCAGCAAAACAACCAGTGAACCTACCAACCGTCCAACCAGCCATTAAATATATCAACATAAAAAAACATCAAACGACCATTAAAAATCAATGTCAGGACCAGAACGAAAACAGGGCCCAGCTGCGTGACGTTTGCCACAAGTTTTATTGAAAGAAAGAGGAAGGGCTGCGCCCACGATCCGGTGTTCGCTGGAGGCGGGAAGAAAATTGCTCTTGTACTCGGATTGTGATCCAAACAAGGAAGTAGATCTTCCGTAGCGAGCGATGCCGGTGTAAGGGACAGAAAAACGTTCAAATCCCGGGACAGGAGAGGAAAAACGTGGTCGGGATCGAAAAATGGGTAGTAATTCGGGACGGGAGAGCAGACCTGGTCGGGATCAAAACAGGTCGTAGCGAGAGACAAACAGGAGCAAAAAACGGGACAGGCAAGAGTCAGGGTCGAAAAAAGTCTAGCCTAGTATACACGGAGATTCGCAGACGGACTGACAACAGGTGATTGACAGGACTTCATTCAAATACTGACAGGGAGCCAATCAGAACCCGTGGCGGGTGGCGCCAAATGAGCGGGCACAGCTGAGTAATCATGACAATAAATAAACAACTAATCAAACCAACTAAAGTCTAAAGCACACAAACACACCAACCAATAAATTAAACCAATTAAACCAATTAATTAATGACCTTATAACCAAAGTCCAAAGATCACCAAATTAATGAAAAAAATCAACCAACCAGAACCAATGGAAGTTACTAACACCCAACCAACTACCACACTAAAACATTTAAATATCCATCTAAACACTAAAAGCACTAAGCAACTCATTAATCAGGAACAAAACAGACTGTGACTTTCCCTGGGCGCCCAATCCGTTGACCTTCATGTTGAAAACAGTCAGTGCAATTGTTGTTGCCTAAAAGATCTGCAAGAAAATTATTTCAAAAGAATATAAACCACAGAGGACATTATTGAGTCCTGCATGACAAATACACCAGAAACCGGAATATGACACGTTTGTAGCTACATGAAGCAATTAGACGAGGATGAGAGGTCTCTTGTTTACAAGTAAACAACCGAGTGCCATCATTTCCCGCATGGACCATTCCTTTGAGTGCCATCTTTTTTTCCATCTCTAAACATTTTTTTTCCCGCTTAACACAAACCAGACAGTTAATTACTGTCCTCTGAAATAAGACCATGCGAAGCATCATCGTAAATTACGGTCTGGACAATGAGTCCGTGAAGATTCGAAGTAGACAATCTGCGTTTCATCCAGGTTTGGAAGAGTTACTTCAAAAATGTAATCCGATAAAATTACTGGTTACCTATTTAAAAATGTAGTCAGTAAAATGTAGTCAGTAACGTAATCCGAATACCTTAATATTGCAGTACTGTAACTTTATTTCTGTACCTGCTACGACTTTTGGATTACTCCAATACCAAATACGCAAAAACAAAAAGACAAAACATATTATAAATAGAACTAACACAATTTATTCAAGAATTATTAACAATTTAACCATGAAAAACATCCATCCATCCATTGTCTGCACCGCTTATCAGTAGGGTCACGGGGGTGCTGGAGCCCATCCCAGCTGTGTGTAAATATTTTTGAGACTTATCTTTCTCAATATATGACAGGAAAATGACGGTAATAACTAGCTTAAATTTTCAGTTGCAGGGTGTTTTTCCCATCACAATTTACCACTGGAAACACGACCTTATTTTTTTTGTATGGCCCCTAATAAATGTTCATAATTGACATGTAATATTTGCACGAATACACATTTCATAGTGTATTAGACAGATAGAGTCACGGTTAACATGGTGCCCAATTGGCCGTGTAGTGCCAGCTGTGGCTCGTTGACAGATTGGCTTCCCTTCTATTTAAGCTCAGTGCTTTCACTCACCTTTTGTCAGTCCTTCAATGAACCTCCGCACCTGCAAGACGTGGGCTTAGATTCTGTCCGGTTTCCTGCTTGTGTTTCCTGTCCGGTATTGTTCTCGTCCATTTTGTCCTGTTTAAGATCGATCTCCTGTTTCGTTCCCATCTAGTTTGTCCTGTTTAATTTCATATCCAGTTATGATATCAATCCTGTGTGTCCCGTCCTGTCCGGTATCGACCTCATCTTATTGATTTCTGCTCGTGCAATTTGTATCGATCTCGTCGACCTCTGGCTTCCTGTCATTCCACGCCAAACTGCTGCCTTACGTCTTCCGTACAACGGTCGCCGGATCACTGGCGTTTGGGTTAATGTGCACGACTGACCATTTCCCGTAAAACAAAAGCTTATGTGAGAAACATCACGCATTTGGGTTCTCCGCCAATTCCGGTTCTTGACAGATAGATAACGAGGTAACTAAGTAACCAAGTAACTGGGTAACCAGCTAGCCTCAACGACTACAGGCCTTTCGCTCTTACATCTGTGGTCATGAAGTGCTTCGAGAGGTTGGTGTCCCAGCACATCAAGGAATCCCTGCCACCCACACTGGACCCCCACCAGTTTGCCTGCAGGGCTACGTCAGAATGCTCTTTCTGGACTTCAGCTCAGCCTTCAACACCATTATCCCAGAGATCCTGGTGGAGAAACTCTCTCACCTAGGACTCTCTTCCTCCATCTGCCACTGGATAATAGACTTCCTTTCAAACCACCCACAGTCCGTGAAACTCCACGTCTCTCCCACTCTAACACTGAGCACTGGCTTCCCCCAAGGTTGTGTACTGAGCCCCCTGCTTTTCTCCCTCTACACCTCCGACTGCTCACCGACCCACCTCACAAACACAATTGTTAAGTACGCCGACGATACCACCTTGGTCGGCCTAATCTCTGAAGGGGACGAGGCGCTACAGGAATGAGGTGGAGTCACTGACAACGTGGTGTTCGAAAAACCACCTCATACTGAACACCACAAAAACAAAATAACTCATACTGGACTTCAGAAGGAAAGGCAGGAACCCAGCACCACTCATTATAAAAGGAGACTGTGTAGAGAGAGTCCACTCTTTAAAAATTCCTGGGTGTGCACATCTCCGATGACCTCTCCTGGTCTGCAAACACCAGAGCGGTGATAGGGAAGGCCCAGCAGCGACTCCATTTCCTGAGAGTGCTCAGGAAAAATAATCTGAAACAGCAGCTGCTGGTGTCCTTATACAAAGCCACAGTGGAGAGCATTCTAACATACTGCATTACGGTGTGGCATGCTGGGTGCACGGCAGCAGACAGAAAAATGCTTCAGAGAGTCATCAACACAGCCCAGATAATCGTTGGTTGCTCTCTACCCAGTCTGGAGGACATTGCCTGCTCTCGCTACCTCAGCAGAGCAGAAAACATCATCAAGGACTTTTCTCACCCGGCCACCACCTCTTTCACCTGCTGCCTTCCGGCAGGCGCTACAGGTCACACAAAACAAAAACAAACAGACTCAGAGACAGTTTCTTCCCCAGAGCCATTACCACCCTTAACACACACCGCACAAAAAACTGAAACTCTTGCAAACACACTACCTCATACAGATGTAAAATTGTATTCATGCCTGTGCTCACTTTGCACAATGTTGACTATTTTTGCACAATGTTGACTATATTGGCGTTTTTTTTTGCGCATATTGCACTAATACGATCCCAAAAGTGTATGTAACATCCTACATGCCCACATATCTTGTGTAAATATTGTGTAAATTATTAAATTATTATTTGCTTCTAAATGATAACCTTATCTTCTTGTTCCTTTATCTTCTTTGTTTTCTTTTATCCTCACTGTTAAATGTGAAACTGGAGTGCCACGCCCAATTTCGGTGTCACAATATGTTCAACCCATTTTGTAACAATGACAATAAAGGTATATTCTGTTCTATTCTATTCTAGATAACTAGATTGATACATCGATACAACAACACATTGATAGATCGATAGATAAATAGATCGATTGATCTATTTAAAGATCGAGACGGACGGACGGACGGACGGACGGACGGACGGACGGACGGACGGACGGACAGACAGACAGACAGACAGACAGACAGACAGACAGACAGACAGACAGACAGACAGACAGACAGACAGACAGACAGACAGACAGACAGACAGATTCAAGCAGACTTATTGAGAAACACGGCAACAATTTCAAGCATTTTTTGTATCTTAATTACATAATGCCTTTACATGTATTCAGTTACTCCCCAAACCCGCTCACGACACGCCAGCAAAAGGCCACGCCCGTATCCCATTTTTCGTCTCCGACGACACTAATAAGCGCGACGCCATCCCCAGAATATATAAATACACCCGGGGTAAATGCGCAAGTGCGGCGGGAAGTCGCGGCGTCTTCATCAAAGCCGTAACCTTTTACTTTGCATAAGGAATAAATAATCACAAGCGGCTCGTTCAAAGACGACGAGACACAAAGACGCGCACTAGAATCGGTAATTATCGCCGCTTTCGTCTCCCGGCCAAACATTTCTCTCGGCGCTGACAAGCTATGTAAATAAAATCTCATAAAGTGACTCCAGCCTGCCAAAATCACTGTAGAGGTCCCCGCTTTCTCTTTATATCAAGCGGAGGAAGGCTGTTTTCATTCTGTTTTTTTTTTCAATCTGTGGAGGAGGTTAAATTATTTCTGTGTTTCACGAGATATCAAGAGGCGAAAAGACGACAACCGTCCCTGCTGACTGCCTGAAAGGAAAATATTTCCCAGTTTTTATGTGCACTTTTAAACCCCAGTGCTACCGCTTAAGACTGGGAAATACATCAAAATTATTTGATTCATTCGCTATTTTGAAAATTTGCCGCATAGGGAGAATTGAGGGACGGAGTTTATGAGTTGATGCTGATTGTTCTAAAAAAGTTTTGCACGATTGGATAATGCTGGATCGGGTGATGCTAACAATATTTACATACACTACGGACACAAAAGACATACAAAAAGGCATTGGACCCTATCTCATTATCACACTTTATCTCTCTGTCACTAACCTTCTCCCTCTTTCCCCCACTTTTGCATTCTTTTTCCGTCTCTATCTCCTATTTTCATTTCATTGTGTTTTTATCCCTTTTTCTCTGACTTTCTCTTTTCTTTCTGTCTTTCTTACTCTCCTTTTACCCCTTTCTTTATCTCTTTTGCACTCTCTTTATGTGTATTCGTCTCTCTCTCTCTCTCTCTCTCTCTCTCTCTCTCTCTCTCTCTCTCTCTCTCTCTCTCTCTCTCTCTCTCTCTCTCTCTCTCTCTCTCTCTCTCTCTCTCTCTCTCTCTTTCCTGGTCTTCTTCTCTCATTATCTCTATTCATATCAATCTCTTATTCTACATATTCCCGGTCTCTCTCTCTCTCTTTATTTATCTCTTTTACGCTTTTTTTTTCCCTCTCTCTTTCTCTTTCTCTCTCTCTCTAGTTCTTCTCCCTTTTTTACTTTCTCTCCCCCTCTCACTCTTTTTTTCTTGCATTCTATTTCTGTCCGTATCTCCTTCTATTTTCATTTCATTCTATTTTTATACCTTTTCTCTGACTTTCTTACCCACTTTTGACCCCTTTCTTTATATCTCTCTTCCTATCTCTCTCTGCCCTGGTCTCGATCTGTTTCTGGATTACTCTCTTTCACATTCTCTTCTTGTATCCCTTTCTCTCTCTTTCTCCCTTGTTTTATTCCTCATTCCCTCCTTGTCTCTCTTTCTCCCTTGTTTTAACCCTTATTCACTCTATTTCTCTCTCTCTCTCGCTTTCTCTACCCCCAGTGGTCTTTCTCTCTCATTCTTTTTTGATCTCTTTATCTCTCTCCCTTGGTCTCTCATTTTCACCCTCTCTTTTTCTATTTATTTCTCTTCCTCTCACTCTTTCATTGACGCTCTCTTCCACACTCGATTTCTCTTTTTCTTCTCTCTTTCGGTGTCTGAAAACAACAAATCGTGGCTAAATATTTCATGACCTCACAATTACATGCGATCAAGGCGACGCACAATCTGGATGGATACAGACAGACAGACAGACAGACAGACAGACAGACAGACAGACAGTTTTGGGAGTTTTATTTTGTCCTATACTCACACTTAATCAATATTTTGTCATCTTTATTTTATTTTTGCGTCTTTATTATACTGTTTTTTAAATTTAATTGTGTTTTTTGAATAAAATATATTTAAGATTGTAATGTTCTGTAATAATCGCAACTCTTGTTATTTCATTATTTGAGCCAATTGCTTAACCCTACCAACGATTTTTACTTTTTTTCTGTTGTCTTTTTACCTCCCAGGCTCATCCCTCAAGACCTAAAAACGACAAAGCGTGGTTAAATATTTCATGACCTCACAATTACATGCTATCAAATCAAGGCGAGGCGCGATCGTTCGTGCTGCATTATCAAAGAGGCGGAAGAGGCCGAGTAGGACTCAACGAGGGGGGGCTTGAAGTGAGTTTGAGACCCAGCTCTAATTAGTCTGTGTGGCCCAAACCAAGAGCGGATAATTAAGCGATGGTGAGCAGCGTATACGTGAGCTGTCACTCCGATCGCTAGCCATGTCATGCTAACCGGCGATAGCGCGACCGGACGGGCGCCCGTCGTCTTTGATCTGGGCTCATGCATACAAAATCAGGTCAGCTCGTGGTCACATTCGGCCATAGCTACAGCTGAGCAGTGTTGGGAGTACAGTAATCCCTCGCTCTAATGCCATATACTTTTCGCGCTTTTGATACTTAGCGGATTTTCATCGAGCATTGTGTTCTGCGCAGACAACACACATCAAATGCTATCACAGGTATAGGTTGCAGAGGGCTGTGTGTGTGTATTTTGGGTGGGCGTGACTGTCTGGATGCGCGACTGTGATTGACGGGTGTATGCTGTCCGTCTCACAGCGGCATGGGAGCACGAGTCAATGGGCCCACCCAAAACAAACTGTGAAGCACGGCAATAGGAAGGCAAAAAATTCTGGTCACCATTGGGTGATCCATGGAATGTTATCAGGTCAGCGAAGAGAAAACGTGCTGCCTACTGCTGCAGCAATGTAATAAACTATTTGTCAATCCTAGATCCATGACACATTAAACGGATGACCTGGAGCTTATGCTCATGGGAAACAGCTACATTCATGACGGTTGTATTTCAATCATGAGGGGGACTTGACTCAACTCTAGGATCCCGAATACTAGCGTGCAGCTAGCTGGCCACATTATTACATTGAAAGGAGAAGGCCTCCGATTCAGTTTGACAATTGTAAAATGACAAAAAAGATCATTAATTCATTCGACTGCAATTATGTGTTCTGTTTGCATTTGTAGATTTATAGTTGTTATTTTGTTACAGCCCCATACTCTCAGTAGGTAATGACGTCAACCGTGGTTTGTCCCTCGGAGCCTTTATAAAGATGTGACTCTACTTTGAGGTATTTCAATTTTCGCGGGTACTTCTGGTCCCCGTCAACCGCGATAACCGAGGGGTCTCTGTGAATCAGGGGTCTGGACCTCATGGCTTGCGAGTCATATATGTCTTTTTTCAGGAGTACATATAAATTATGCTCATGCATATCCCAACTTTAGCGATCCAAAGCAGGTGAGTATGGAGACAAGCATTGTGCTCGCACAGCTGATGTAACACTCTTAACATTAGTGGTTTAGTCCAGGAAATATATAACGCTTACTTCCCACTATAGTTTACAGTCAGGATGTCACACCAACAATGGCTAAGTAATTCTTTATATGGAAGCTCATTAGCTAATTCAATTTCACTGTTGAGACACTTTGTTACGAAAATCCACAGACAAACTGTAAACAGCCAGAAACGCCATCAAAGCACACAATTTGATTAAGTGAACAGGAAAGATTGGGAAATATGAAAACAGCGCACCTCTCTTGGCCTAGTGCCGTCTGCACCAAAGATGAACAGGTCAGTATCCTCATTTGCAGTATTTTGTGACATTTCTACAAAAGAACTCTGCTTGCACCTTGTTTTGAAACATATTCATGAAACAAAGAATGTCAAAACAAGCTCCAATAAAATCTCAAGTAATTGCAGGAGGGAGACAAGTTCAAACTGGTATATTTGTTGATATGGGACACAGGCTGTGGCAATATTCCTATTTCATAAATGTTATGAAATCATCTAATGACAGACAGTGAAATAGAATGTGCTGAAGAATTAGATTTTATCTGAATACCAGGTTGGGCGGTTTTGCTGAAACTTGTCTTAAATAATATGGTATGGATCTTTTAAAAATAGATCTAAAAATCTGGTTTTATGACTTTTTGGGGAAGAAAGTTCCCAACTCCTGCTGTAGATGGTTCCTGATCATGTGTTCTACATCTGGGCAACCCGAGTGGTGGCAATTATGTTGAATAGGTAAATTTCCACATAGGGGTCTCCAACCTTTTTAGGCGGAGAGCTACTTTTTGTTACAAATTAGCGCAAAGGGCACCTAGTCTGATACACATTTCTAATTATTTTATTTTGTTACTACATTACTACCAGGTCAATTATTGGAAGTATGGTTACACTAAAAAGAGTAATTTTACTCGAATATCCGATTGACCCAGCACAAAGAGCTTTTTAGAACAGGCCTACGGGAACCTCAGCTGTCCTTAGGGGGCATTCGGGTGCCTGTGCGTACAACGTTGGAGACCCCTGGTCCACATGCAGGTATGCCCGTGACGCCACACAAAAACTATCAATAGCTGTAGCTAAATGAGGGTTCGGTAAGAGAGACGGCAAAAAAATTCAACCAGAAAGAAAGTAAACAAAAAAAATTGCAACTCACTGCGTCCAACATGGGCTTGACCACCTTCATGAAAGCTCCTCTGGTTTGGGCCTCCATCGCCTCTATTCTGGTGACCTTCCTGGTGTCCAGAAACTTCAGCTGGGGAAGTTTGTGCAAAACGAAATACCTGTGTGTGGGAAGACCGACTTTTTTAAAGAGAAAAACAAATCAAATATATGAGAGGAACGGTGAGCACAAGGCTCTTGCTTGCTCCACAAAAATCATTATACAGTATGCCATCAGGTACACTTTATTTTAAAATTGTTGGTATTGTTTATTTATTATAAAAAACACTCCGAAATAAACTTAAGCTTTATGCAACAGAGATTTAAATATTAAAACAAAACATTATAAAAAAAAAGTGTGCTCTTGTGGTATTGTATATATTTCCCCCCCAAAATATTGTATTTTTTTCCCACTACACTTTATTATACTTCTAATTTTGGTAAATCGTTAATGGACTAAATAATTCAAAGAATTATTATTGTTGATTTATAGTATTTGAAACTACATTTTGCTTTAAAAAGGTGCAATAGAGAAAACTGAATTTACATAAATCGACACACAATTTACAGAAAAATATAAAAACCTTAATCAAAACAATTAGAGAAGATGATAAAATTACTGGACATTTTTAGTCTTCTATATGAATAATTTTAGAGAGATAATATATGAAATACTCTAAATAAGATATATATATATATATTTTTTTAATTTCTTTACTAATGTGTTATGATTTTTTTATAAGTGGGTAATTTACAAAACATAACAAACCCTGAAATAATATTTTTCTATATTGAAAATGAATCGTTAATACAATTTCTTAACTATGACTAAACATTAAAAAAGTACATATATACGTCCATTCATCCATACACACACACATTATATATTTATATACTTATTTCTTAAAATTTTACACTGTCAAAAGGATTTTGAGGTATTGTCACAATAAATACTTTAGTTTATTTGGAATGAATACATCATATATATAATGAAGATTGAAGCTATTAATACTAATATTATTCTTAGAAGTAGTAGCAGTAGCAATATTAGTGGTTGTAATGTTTGTTGTAGAAGTAGTAGTAGTAATAGTAGTTGGGGTAGTAAAAGTTGTAGTAGTAAGTACTAGTTGGTAGCACTATTACAGTATGTTGGTATTATGAGATATACACAAAACTTTTAGTATCCATTCTTTTTATCAGGAGAAAAGGTAAAACATAGACCAATCAAAATCCAACAAAGGGACATATTTGGCAAATAATTTTAAAACCAAGGAAACATAAGTTGTTCATTTTGGTATTTGTTCCTGGGATGACTGTTCATAATTAGTCACAATTAGAAAAAGCAATGCTAAACTAAAATCAAGAGGGCAATCAAAATGCAAGCAAGACATCTTTATCGAGATATAAAGCCGACATCGTCAAATTAAAGCTAACAACGTCTCCTTGAAGGTATTAGCCTTCAAAGGTGATGAGAAGAAGTCGGACGTATAAATAGCATTAAAGGAGATGTTTTCTGGTCTGCCAAGGCTGTCATTCCAGTGGCATCATAGCGTCTCTGCCGGCATTCAAACACGTCTTTTGTCGGGGCAGGGAAAAAACGTCAAAAGATAATGGTGGAAATACATGGATGCCAAAACATCCTTTCCATGACTGGCAGAAGGTAGAGAAAGGAAAGGAAGAAGCGAAAAAGGACACGAACGGGGAAGGACGCGAATGGTGATGCCCGTCACGATCAGGTGGCAGAGTTCAGGTCAACGTAGCAATCACGGGGAAGAGCAGCAGTTGTTCTGTGGTTTAGTGAGACTGTTCTGGCTATGTCGAGTTTTTGTGAAAGTTTACCCAAAAATTTTACTTTGAATTCAATTGTGTCAAGTACTGTCTTTCTATCTACCTAGGTCATATCCCTCGAGAGGGGTGACCGACAGTAAGACCAAAAAAAAGAAAAGAAAAAAAGGAAAAACTAATAAAAAAACACATAAAATTTGACCAAGGCCAAACACCCAACAAGTTAATCACCTCGGCACCCAAGTTGGTCATGCTTTCGTCCTTCCAGATGAAACGGGACACAAGAAAGCAGCCATGTCACTCGGGTCAGGGTGACACAACACACTCTTCTGTTCAACAACAGGGCCCGACAGCTTGCACTGGTTTACCCCTGCCGCATCATACAGGT
The DNA here is from genome assembly GCF_059441175.1 of Urocampus carinirostris. NCBI lineage: Eukaryota > Metazoa > Chordata > Actinopteri > Syngnathiformes > Syngnathidae > Urocampus > Urocampus carinirostris. The sequence continues at coordinate 29,183,415 of NC_142361.1, forward strand.
GCCCTGACCATCCCTTAGAACACGTCCAAACATCCCACTATCCTTTCACAACACCTCTCCACTCATTCCTATCACCTACAAGAGCTCTAGCTTCCATTTCATTTAGACCTCTTTCCTGCAGTGCACTCATAACACCAGTCATCCACGTCAATCGCGGCCTTCCTCTTGGTTTCCGTCCATTTACTTCTGCTCTGTAGATTCTCTTCAACATACGCTCCTCATCCATCCTCTTCATGTGTCCAAACCAACCAAGTATTCTCATATCCACACGTTTTCTCAGTTCCACTACCAATCCAGTTCTGTCTCTTACAATTTCATTTCTCAATCTATCCAAAAGTATAAGTACAAATGTATTAAAACCATGCAAAAACTAGCATTTTTTTTCTCCAAGCGAAAGTAGCTTATGCTATGCCTATGCTTCAAAATTTACATTGTCTTCTGTGCATTTAAACATGTGACTAATACTACAATGCAATTTCAGTCGTATTTTATATGTGCTTATGCAATAATTGCATTTGTGACTTGGACTACAGAGCAAATTAGTCTGTAAGAATGTTATGTGACCCCACCATTAAAAACAATGATATGGACCCAAATAAATAAGTGGCATGGGAGCACTTTGATTGCAAATACACATTTCAATATATTCTGAATTGTCTTAAATCAGGTCTTGTATTTTGTAAGCGTATTGTTTAAATCTCTTCTAAACAGTTTTTTAAGTAACTTTTTTTTCTAGATACATCCATATTGAATGTATTGCTTTTACATAAAAAGCAAAAACAAAAACAAAAAAAAGAATAGATCTTAGATTTATTTTTGAAGTAATATAAGGGTTTCTTTCCATCCTCCTGAAAAAGACTAATGTTTGAGATTCGTTAGGCTGGCATGGTGAGTCCTCATGTCGGACTAGTTGAGAACCAGTGAAGTATCTTACTTTTCTAAAAATCATTTTTTATTGAAATTGCATCATTACAAAGTAAAGGTAAAGCCGGATTCTAAATAGAGCAGTTTGCATTGTTTTGGTAGTAGGCAGGGGTAGTCAAGTCAAGTCAAGTTTATTTGTATAGCCCTTTATCACAGTGAATCTCAAAGGGCTGCACATACCACAGATTATTCTACAGACCACAGACTATTATTACACCATCCCCTGATCTAAAACCTACATGCGGGCAAGGAAAAACTCATAAACCAGGGTAGAGCAGGGAGAGAGTTCAGAGTCCTGACCGCCTGATGGAAGAAGCAGTCCTTGAGCCTGCTGGTTCTAGCTCTGAGACATTGGAGTCTGCTTCCTGACGGCAGCAGGTCAAAGAGGCATTACTCTAGTGCTGCAGTACCACAAACAGCCACTGGGAACATCCATGGTCAGTTTGGTCGCCAACAGGACAAGATTTACCCACCTCATTGACCACTAAATCCGCGGCAGGGATGAACTGTTTTTTCATTTCTATGTCATCGCACTTATTGGCGTAGGCAACACATTTATATCTAAGGCCTGAGAGACCGCCAGCTCCTGGGCTATTTACTGCCCAAGGCCTAGTGCTGTCATGACCTGCGCACAGCCTAACCTTGTCAGACACAGAATCTGCATCGCACTCAAATTGATGTTTGTCTATGTGACACATTATGAATATTACATTACAGCGGCGTCGAATCTGTCACTCACGGAAAAGTGAGCGGGGTAGGCAAAAGCTATGAAAAGAGGGAGGTGGGATGTTATTCAAGAAAGGCACGGCTGCTAAATGATTAATAGGCAACACGGAGTCAGAAACAAGCACTTAGGGCTAAAACAGACAAAAGAGAGTATGCTTTTCGCCTTTTATCGCATTTCACGTAAAGGACCCTGACAAATGGTGGTCATATTGCATGGCTCGGGGCCCGGCTTGATGTTTAATGCATCGAGCGACGCTAAGGCGAGCTAGTAAACACTCATTTGTGGCGGGGAGTAGTCGCACATGAAATCCATTTTGCAAACCGGAGTGTAGACGGCAGACGCGTGATAGAGCTTTTAGGACGACGTGGTCGAAGACACTGTTTTTGGACATCTTCAAAATAACGTAACTTTCAAAAAGCAAGGCCGCGCGGATGGAAAATAAGCGTTGCGGCTTTGCTAACAACGTTCCGCTAGTAAGTTTTTCTGAGGTCGTTTGGGGCTTTTTGGGACAAGATCACAAGCTTGGATTCTTTCCTGCAATGTTTAGAGTTATATACAGACGCTGCCCTACTTATGAACGAGATTCTAGACGATCCTTCGTAAGTTGAATTAGTTCGTAAGCTGCCTTAGTGCTACATTTTGTATGGAATGTATGTTGAAGGTTTATATAAGTAACCTGTATTGTTTTGTAATTAAAAAAAAAACATTTAATAAAATAATATGCTCTATAAAGATAAATAAAGTTAAGTTTTACTTACTTTTGGAAGATGAGCTTTAAGAGTTAGGCGACTTCGTCCTCCGCAGTAAAAAGCAATCCAACTATTTTCTCAACTGCGTCGTTTTTTTATTCCAACATTGTTTCAAAAGATATGTATTGACTCTTTCTTACATTTCACACTAACCATATTAAATGGATGCACAAGATATTAAACAATAAACATATCAAAGTTTTTAGCACGCTGGAGATAGAATGTTTACACACCAACTAGGAAGAGGAAGCGGATATCTTCTTCGGTGTGGATGCTGGGTGACCTCTCACAATAAAAGTTTGGAATACTCCGTGGTCTGTATAGCCTTTGAGGGCTTTACGAATAAATGTGACATTTTTTGTGTTTTTTATTAATGTTTATTTTACAAATACACAGTTTATGACACTCCTGCTCTAATCAATCTTCAAAACATTAACAACCATACTAACAGCACATGGTGTCCAAATTAGCCTGACTTGTTTGCACAGCATAGAAGGAAAATAGGACTGTTATATTAGCATAGTTAGCGAGTGGGTTTTCATTAACTGAAAATGGCCTTTTTCATAAATATTCAAAGGGGATGATAGTTAAATTACATTTTTTTTAGGTATGTATGCTTTGCTAAGCACAACTCTATGTATGTTAGGTAGTATTGATACTCCAACAAAGTGCTATTCAGGCTAGTTGACCACTGTTGCATATTTAGTGTCATGGTTGCCATGGCACCCAATTGTCCCCGCCCGTGTGGCGCCACCTGCGGCTCATTAACAGATTAGCTTTCCGTCTTTTTTAAGCTCAGTGCGCTTTCTCTCACTTTGTCAGTCCGACAACGAACCTCTGCCCCGCAAGACATGGGTTCTGACTCGGTCCTGTTTTCCTGTTGGTATTTCCAGTCCAGTAATGTTCCCGTTTATTTTTGTCCTGTTTAATATCAGTTTCCAGGTTCTTTCCCGTCTATTTTTGTCCTGTTTATTGTTCTCTCCAGTTTTCGTTACCGTCTTGTTTGTCCTGTTTATTTTGGATATCATGTTTCATTATCTATCCTATCTGTCTGTCCCGTCCTGTCTCTTATCGACCCCATCTGTCCGATATCAACTCGCGCAATTGGAATTGTCAGTCTCTGGCTTCCTGTCTTTCCACGCCAGACCGCCGCCTAACGTGCATGACTCCCCATTTCCCGTAAAATAAAAGGCTTGTGTGAGAATGTCACTCGTTTGGGTCCTACTCCTGCTCTTGTTCTTGATATTTAGTACTTATTAAGTTACAACATTGAACAAGAAAAAAGCCGAACAACTTCAAATGGACTTGAAAACACATGGTAGTCATCAAGACTTATAACATGTAATTTAATTTATGTTTATGTGTCATTTTATGTCCTGAGCGTGGGCGGAAACCTGCCATGCCAGTCAACAGACTCAAAATAAAGATACAGTACATACTAGAGAAAAACATACAATGAATCATTATTATTATAATTGTAAAGGATTTCATATTATATGCTAGCACCCAGGGGTGCTTAAGCATCCACATATTACATGATGAAAAGGTGCAACAGCCGTCCCAACTATTTTGTTGCAGAGAGAGAACACTCATTTTCATTGTGGAAGTAAAAAGAAAAAGACAAATAGTTACTGTCTCAGAAAAAAACCCCAAATCAAATTAATTGTGTACAAGAACACAATAGTAGCTTTATGCTTTGTGATATATCCAGTGGAGTATAAATGGAAGTAAAACTTATATTGTATTAGGCCTTTTAGAAAAAGAACACGGCTGAATTTGTCTTAATAACTCTATTACATTTTGACTAAGAGGAAGATTATGCTAACCTACCGCGAAGAAGATCACAAAGTTAAATATTGGTGCAAAACAGATGAAACTAATTTTATTAGATATTGCTAGCTTTCAGATGCTAATTATTTATGGAGAAGAAAGTTATTGGCATAGAAGAAGACAATGCTAGATTTCCACATAAAAAAACAAACAAAACAAAAATGCTGGTTATTATAAGCAGAGGACAAACCTGGTTATTGGTGTAGGAGAAGACATTGCTAGCTTTTTGTAAACCACCAAACTCTGATAATTGGCAAGATTAAGCATTGTATTGGTGGTAAAAGAGGAAGCTAGTTATCGGCCTTGACTAAAGGAAGAAAGTACTAGCTTTAACAAAAAAATGTGTGCTAGTTATTGGCACAGAAGAAGGTGAAACTAGTTGTTTGTTTAGATAAAAACAATCCCAGCTTTCCATTAAAAATAACACAACAATGGGTATTGTCGCAGAATCATACAAAGCTAATTATTGGTGTAGAGGAAGACTTTTGTTAGCTTTCCCCAAATAAAACTTTTTTTTTTTTGCACAAATTAAGAACAAGCTAATTGTCAATGTAGATAATCCATGAAAAAATTAAAGGCAGTACATTCAGCTATATTAAAAAACGACGATTGTTTTCACTGCTCAAGAAAATTATGCGAATATTTGGATAATTGTGAGCCATGTAGCATAGAAACATTAATGAAAGTAATAAATATGTGTCAGTAGAAGTTGGTTGAAAACAGACAACTGTCCAAAAAATAGAGAAAACAGTGGAAAAGGCACTAGTTAAAACACACATGGAAGCTTTTCATGTCAAATCCAACTCCAATGTGTTAAGGTTGCTGCAACAAAATCTAGTACCGTTCAGGTTATATTGGTAATGTAAAACTCACCTGTATCTCTGGTAGTCATCCTCGTCTTTATCCAGGCTAACCAGCTGGTTAGGGCAAGCCTCGTTGCCCAGCAAGCTGAGGTACTCCAGCGACGGGGTCACGTCCGCCAAGTGCTCCAGCAAGGCCTCGATATCAGTCAGGTGTCAGAGGCCGGATGTCAAGGATCCCACTACACTAATTACATTAGCATTCGCTACCCGCCGCGTCACCTTTCCACAAACTGAAGCCCTCAAAGGCGCCAGTCACTGAGACACTATCCTATTTAAATGCATTCCCAAACAGATTTTTTTTTAAATTAAGCACCGGACATGTAGAGTTACGCCCCCAGAATTACTCAAATAAGTTGCAAACTATTACACGCACCGGGAGAGTTAATGTCTTAAAGTTGATTCTCTGACCCTTTTGCTGTAGTACTGTGACGTCATTGAAGGAACACAACACTTTAAAAACGGCAAATCCCATTTACGTGAGAAGTAAGGCCAGCTCCAAAACAGACAAAGAACAGCGATTGCATACCGCTCATTTCTGCTTGGAGGTAGGCAATTGTGGCTTCTTGTTTGAGTTTTTCACCGCATGTGTCACTGTTAGAATTTTGGCAAGCTGGCTCCACCTTAGTGTTGGGGTTGCTAAAGGATTTTCTGTTTGCTCATGGTTTGCGCTCGTTAGCTGATAACCGTGTGTTGTTTGGCCAGATAGCCTAGCGTTAGCGTTGATTTTGCCTCGTCCATTAGGTTATTTCTGGCAGGCTTTGCGTTAATTGCTGTAGACAATGCCACTTTGCTGATTCCTGGTTAGCCTGGCTCATCACGGGTGCTTTTTGACTAGCCACCCTCTGTTAGCACCAGTTTTACCGTGTACCAAGGTTTGTCTATTCCCGCCCGCCTTTGCATTTGTTGCCTTAGCTATTGCCGCTTTAAGTGCTTGGTTCCTGGTTAGCCTGATGGCTCACAGTGCGTTTTTTGATCAACTAGCCTGGAGTTAGCTCCAGTTTTTTCGTTTTCCTTGGTGTCTTTATTCCGATTAGCTTTGGCTGCTTATTGTGTTTTTCGCTTGGACAGCCTCCTGTTTTTCCACTGCAGCTTTGTTTTCCTTTCGTTGTACAGTCCCGGTTAGCCCTGTGTTGGCGGCTTTCCATGTGTGTTTTGCCAGTAAGAGCCCTCTCTGGCTGCTCTCTATTTTTTGTATCGTTACTGCATCCACCTGCAACACAACACCTAGGCATTCTCCAAAAGAACTACTTAGACTTGGATTATAACACTACTAATTTCTTCAATTAATTAACGTGTAAAGCACTACTGCAACTGACTAGCTAGGGTTGTGCTGATCCTTTGAGGACGGCATAGCTCAGGAAGACAAAGACAAGACATGCTGTCTTCAAAATGCAAAGTAGTTGGAATATACTGATTAAAAATTAAAGATTTTATGTAAAAAATATTGTACTATTTCCTTACATTTTGCAATTTTAAGAACTTTGGGATTACTTTAAGACGCAGAGGCTTTGTGGTGAAGCAGTGACACAATTTGGCTGTATTTCTCTTCATCTCTTTCATTTCCTAGGTGGCCCGGCTTGCGGGATAGTGACAACATGATGGATGCCCTGCGGTTCAAACACTCCGTGCTTCTCTGAGCTGCGGCTTGGAAAAACTTTTTGCCAATCGTTGAGAAAAAAAACAAAACAAACAGCCCCTAAAGCAGGCACATTCATCACTAATACATTCACTTGGAAAATTGAGCCCCGAAAGTGTCAAAATACAAGGGCGCTAATGCCGCTCTGGAGCTTTAAAATGGCAGCCCGCCAGGACAGGATGTTCATAATTGGCCTATTAGCATGTGCCCGCCACTTCACTAGCCCAGTCCCAGACGAGCCGAGATTTTATGTTGACTTGGGAAGTGAGTGTGCGTGTGTTCGTGAGTCTGAGAGAAGCGAAACTTAAATTAACAGTATAGGTTGTGTCTATTTTTTAAAAACCATAAAAAAACATAAATCCTCAAAAAAATAATAAGAATTGATTGAAACAAAATGTGATCATTTTTAGTTGTAATTCTTCTTTATTTTGACCATTAAAATATGACAAACAATGCATTTATTTGTGTTTTTTCTGGATGTTAGACATATAATATTTGTTTGTTTATTAATATTCTTCTCAGTTTATGCAATACACAGTTGTCCTTAATATTTGTAAAGGGAATACCCCTCTACAAAACAAGACTTTATTCATTTTAAGAATTATATTTCTTATTTTACTATAGTTTAGAGGTAATGATGAGCCAAGCTTCCCCGCTCCCTCCCAAAATGTGTTTTTCATATAACAATAATGACAATGCAACATTATCTACCCACATAACAATAAAATAATTTATATTTTAAATGTAGTTTTCCATTATTTAACTTGTGTCTCCATTAAATTATGAAGAATAATGATTTTTTTTCTATATGTAAAATAGATTTATGTATTTTTTAATTTGTTTATGCAACAATGTATTTACTGTTTCTGTTGCGCAGTGGTCCCCCGGTTCAAGACTCCTAGGATTTAAGGGATCCAACCCGACCAATCAATGTATTTATCAGATCATGAAAAATTGTTTTCAAAACTACCAAAATTAATTCTGATCTCCCATATTGGATGGTAGATTCATTTAAGTGTTATATTATATATCCACTTTTAATATATTTTTTACAATGAGCTTAACTTCTTACTCGTACTACCAAAAATTAAAAATACATTTAAAAATACATGAAAATGACACCGTAACATAGACAATTTGGATTATTATTTACCAACATAACATTAAAATACTGTATGTTCAATTTGAGGTGTATTTTTAAGTTTTTAAGTTTATTTGCGTTTTCGTTAAAATAGGACAAATAATAATTATATATTTTTTGCCCCAATTTAGGCAAATTCTATCTTTTATCTATTAATCAGGATGTGAAAAAAAGCCTTTAAAATAAGCAAATACATTCCCATTTACCAGATTAGAGGATATCATTTATTTTATGTATTATATTTTCTTTTAACAATGAAAATTTTGGAGCTATGTTTATTACATGCAGCACGGAAGCGCGGTGGCCAGCGCGTGTGTGGTAGAGTTCTGAAGTCAAGGATCAAACCTTCCTCTGTGGAGTTTGCATGTTCTCCCCGTGCTTGTGTGGGTTTACTCCGGGCACTCCGGTTTCAAATTGTCCCTCAGTGTGACGAGTGAGTTGTCTGTCTCCATGTGCCCTGCGGCCGGCTGGCAACCAGTTAAGGGTGTCTCCTGCCCACAGCCGAAGACAGCTGGGATTTTCTTTTTTTTTCCTTTTTCCATTCATTTATTTGGATTTCAAAATGCTGTGTCGAATTAATTTAAAATTCCTGATTCTTTTCGAAAAACAACAGAACACATATTAAAATGAAAGGTCTATATGAATGCAATTTTTAAGATAAAGTAAATGCTGGTGATTTAATGAAATTCTCATGTTAATGTAACCCCCCAACCCTTTAAATTTAACTTAAACTCAATAATTGTAGTAATGTTGAATAAGAAATGTGCAGATTTCCAGCCCACCCAAAAAAATCATCAAGGATTCAACACCGCTCACTTTGCGAGTCCTCTGTGGTTGTTGACTTGAAACCTGACTCCACTAGAGGTCCCTGTGGCCCAGAATCAGGAGCCCCCACACACTCAAAGCCACTAAAAGTGTTTCCTCAAGACAACCTATCATGGACTCTGCATTATTTATTCCCTTTAACATAAAACTGCATTTGCCTGAAAGGATATTTTGTTCTTGTTGAGCGTCAAGGTGTGCAGGTTAGGTAACCTTGGCAACCGGAGGTCATTCCCAAGCAGATTGTTGTCGACGACCAGCTCTTCCAGCTCGGTGAACGTTTTTAGGCCTGCCAGGGACCTGCAACGATAAGACCGGAGGAAAAAAAATAGTCAAGCGGTGGGGGTAAATATTTCACGCGTTGAAAGAGTTTATGTCCGGTGCAGAGCGGGCAGGGGGGTGCTGAATGACAAGAATTAGTGGCGCTGAGCTCCCCCTGGCATGGCGAGGCATCCTTCAGAGGCTTGGCAGGATGAGGGATGGGGGTCACTTGTGAGTAGCCAGGATTCAAAACAAAAGGCTTCAGAAATGCGGCGGGCAGGATGAATTTGTCAATGTCTTGTGCCTTGAGGCGCCCGCTTTCGCCTGACCCCAACCCTCCATTCCCAAGACAAATCACTCTGTCACAGTTCACCTTCACTCCCCAGACACAAATTTAACTTGTCATCCATCATTTTCACACAGGAAGCCGGAACACGCTCGCAGTGGCGTGCCCGACGGGGAGGCAAACTTTTTCTCTTTGGTGGCTTGCAAAAAAGCCCGACCGGCATATGTATAATTGTGTGTGTATATATATATATATATATATATATATATATATATATATTAAGATGTGTGTGTTTGTGTGTTATATTTAATTATATTTTTGATTGTACATGTCGATTTGCTATTGGCTGAACTCATACCCACAATATCTATAATTTTCTTTTTTCAGTTATGTATCCCGTGTGCTTCACAAAGACTTTGCGAGTTAATGCAATACAATGCAGTTTTTGCATACTCTGTTTGCCAAGTTCCTAAGGTTTGCAGGTAGGAAGCAAAAAAAATGATAACCAGAGTCACAAAGCTCGCAATCATCACAAATATGAAGAAGGCACAAGCATCACTACACTCACTAAGTTGCATGGCCGAAACCAATTGATAATTTGCACTATTATAAAAAAAAAAGGAGGCAGGTAAAGCAACAAACGGCTCCTAGGACATGGAAATTCTCTCAGGTTTTAAATGAGGTTTAATTTTTAATTCACCATTTCCTTTTCCTCCCCTCCATGCATCCACCTGCTACTTTAACCGACCCACTCGGTCATGTCACCAAAGGTAAATAACATTTCCTTTTTCTTTTAAATCTACAATTATATATGTTAAGTCATACACATGTTTATGTCATATACGCAAGAGTATTTTGTTATTTAAATGTTTTTAGCTGTGGCACTGGTTTTCAGAACACATTAACTATGCAGTACCATGGGTTTATATCACCGCTACAAAATAAATGTCAATTTGCAATCTATAACTCAGAAAGGATAATTGTTGTATCTTGGTGTATAATGTATTTAACCGACAGAACTTTGGTTTGGATACAGTTTAATTGAAATTTTGGAAAGTATTTTTTATCAGTTGATCTGAATATTTGTTACGATCATGATCATGTATTTTTATCCCTTTACATTTTTCGTGTAATTTTTGCCCCTGAGTGAAAGTTGACAAAGTCCGAAGCTGCTTTTACAAATGACCCATGGTGACAAATTATTACAGAGCATTTCACAAATACAAGGAACATTAAAGACGTGAATTTTCAAAAGGGGGAGCTGGTTGTGGGGACACACAGGTAGCGCTTTGCTAGCTGGCTCACTCGTGGAAAGTTTTTTTCATGGGACCTGGTTCCTTTTATACATCCTTTAGCACGCGTTTTTACTGAATTGTTTTTTTTTTTTCTGTGTATTTTAGCAGACAATACTGTTTTAAATGGTGGAATAAGTTTGTCTTTTTGCCTGTCATAGGTAGCAAAGTTTGTAGTGAATATCACCGCTCTATTTCTTTCAGACTAAGTAGCTAAAACACCTCTAAACAAGTGAAGATTGGTGGCCTCTCATGTCTACGTTGGCACGCTGGATGTTATCCTTTGTCTTTTTATTGCTCATTTTGACCGTGTTCAACACGGCATGTTGTAGCCTTTTGCTTTCACTCTGTGTGAGCCTGTCTACCGCCACTCCTGCGAAATGATTGGCTGGTCCTCGTCAGCTTTTTCGTCTCCTGAATGGTAAACTGGAACTTGTTTTTTTCATTGCATTAGTGCCCCCATTTTCTCCGCTGGTCAGATAGTAATTACAGTTTAAATGAATGATTTTTATCAAACGTTTTTCTTATTTATCATGGAAAAAAATTATATGACAATAATTAATATCATTTTATAACTTACTGTCATATGCCACCCCCTGGCTATGAAGAAATGTACTGACCGGTGCTCCCAGCTTTAGTAAAATATTATAACAGCCACACCAATTTTTGCTATTTTTAAGGGACAGGCTCCTTTGACCAGGATGACCCGCCTTTACCACTTATCCCTTCCGCTCCTGTTCTCACCCATTCAAACAGCCTTCTCGTAAAAATGACGTAAGGCCATGTTGGGGTTGATATTAGGACAGTTCAAAGTTCAGGCTGTAAAAGGAGCACAATGGTGGTGCGTATTCTCCAGTCCAGCTTTTCCTATGTGACTTTATTGGCATTTAAATCAAGCGGCGTCGTGCAAGCTCTCTATAGATTTTGCCATCTAAAGAGCATTCCTAATGACATTTTTAGTCTTCAAAGTCCGTCGATAACTGCAGTGGCTTCATGAAAGCGCGTCTGTATTCAGTGACAGCGCGGTGTAGCTTACTCAAAGGCTCTGCCGCTTTTAAACAGATGCAGCGCTAACAAGTTCCGACGCGCGTCGATGCCAAAGACTTTATCGTGACAATCTGCAAATGAAGGGCGGGCAGCCTTGCATTATGTAGCAACACTTTGGGAGAGCTACGATTACAAAAATATATACTCCTATCAAAATGTTGATTTCTCAGATTTATCTGAATTTAGGTTTTCAAGAACTTTTGTTATAGTTTAGTTAAAGGACAGACCCATGTGGGTAAAGCAGGAACTGTAGGAGTAGGTGCTCAAAAAGAAGGAGTGACAAAGACCCTTTCACAAAATAACAAAATGTTCAAACAAAACCGATCCCAAGACCAAAACTGTAAATAGAGAATAAAGGAGCAAAGTAATAAATACACCAGAAACAAACAAACCTGGCCATGTGGTTGAGTAAAACATATTATTCGACCATACCAGGTTTCCATTAATATTTTTTTATTCAGCCAATACAAAACAAATGCAAAAATGAAAGAATACTAAAACCAAGATGCATTCATTTAGCTCAAATGACAATAAAACATATTGTAATGTATTCCAAAAATGGAGATAAACACTCCACATAAAACCTTTCATGACGTTTGAATAATCTATTATATCGTAAAAACAAGGGTTAGGGTTACGGTTAAGTGTTCTGCAACCCAGCCTCTTCTGACCTGGCTGAACCATTCAGGCAATAACTTGAATTTAAAACAATGACAAAAATGGATGGAAAAGATCAAATCATTCGCACATTGAGATATAATGTAATGAAACACAAACTGTAAATCAAATTTACTGTTTTCAGTCCAACAGAAATTGAGGTGAACTCCCGTTCATTCATTTAGGAACTTACCTCACTCACACATTCAGGAATTGAAACTCCGGTGCAAACAAAGAAATTGCTAGCATCTCACACGGAAATGAACAAATCAGCAAGTCGCCGCTGACTGCGAGCAAATCAGATTGATGCCTCGTTTCAAAAAGGCGGCTATAGACTTTTGCACACAAACAGACACACTCTTAAAAACACACAGCAGCAACTGACAGCGCCTATAGCTGGGATTGCTGTCGGCTGACAAGCTCTTATCGCTTCTGACTAACACGCGAGGAAGATGGATGAGCACATAGATGTGTTTTGTTTTTTCCCCCAATATATGGTGTTTCTCAGCAATACGATGAACCAAAGCCCAGTCACAGCTATAAACCAAAACCATATCCCCCCTAGTGGGTGGTGGCTAGATTCGAGAACACACTCACATTCACCAAACATTCATCCCCCTTTGCTCTTACCAACCTGACACACGTTTTCCAGAGGTAAATTGTAATGGGAAGATCTTTCTGCAAATGTAAATGTAAACGGCATGTTACTGTCGACACCTACAGTATATGGGGAGAGCTGTGTTTAAAAAACAAATATATATATATACATTTTACTCAAGATCTAAAAATCATATGTCTTGATAAATGAACACGCAAGGTTAAGATCGCATATTTAAATCGCATATATATTTGTGGCCCTGCAAAGTTCATATTTCACACCGGATTTTTCTCTTAATGGTGCTTGAGAAATTAGAAAATTGGAATGGAAAGTTCTTAAAAAGTGCTTGAATTTGGCCATCCACAAAGTTTTTTACATTTGACGTTCACAGTAACACTGCGAGTACTGTATGCCATTTGAAGCACACGTCTGAAAAGCAAGCAATTAATCTGCAAGTGTGATTTGCGCAAATGTGTAGCTTGGCACTGCGTTGGATAAACACGATTTTGCCTGCCACTTCTTAAATTTTGCCACCTGTGTGTGCGTGTATGTATCTGCTGCAATCCTGTGGGTGATGTTATTAACTGCTTGGTTAAGGGGAGCTGCATGACACAAGGGGGGAGCTTATTAATTGTTGTTTTCATGTCACCGCCGCTGCGTACACTGGCTGATTTAATCAGTTAAATTCACAGCCGGGGTAGTGAGCAGCCACTGAGTCCCATCCAGCATTAACTACAGCACCGGAACGCTCGCCAGCATTTCCCATCGGCGCTTTTGTGATGATGATTGTTGTGCAGCCTGTAAATGGTGCAGAGTTGAAGCGATGCGGTTAAAAAAAAACGTTGAATGAGCATTTCCTACAGTTTGAAGGTGATGGAGCGTAGTTTTAGGTGTTCTTAAAAAGTTAAACATTTTCTCTTGAATGTATGTGTTAACAATGCCCAAATGAGTTTAAAGAGCCTAAAAAATGTTTTTTCCACCGCGCCTGTCTGCTTTTATCTTACTTTCTGCAACACTCAAGGGAATTTGCAACACATTAGAAAGCAGACAAAGGGAAGGAGGGGTGGAAAGTTGAGTTCATGCTCGTCCCTGGGATATTTTGTTTGTGTAGGCTGAAAATTGTAAATGTAAGAAAAGACCTGTTTCAAATACACCAACCCAAACCCCCGTAAAATATTTGAAAAAAAATGGTGTGTAATTGAGGATTGAGCTGACTGAGGCTGCAATCATGACTTTAACACATCACCACCTTTAATTAGGTATATTAATAATGAGATAAATTATTTATAGTCCCAAAATCATTGACTTGAATAAAAAGGCATAACAGAAAGGACAGGTATCACAGAAGCAGCTACAAAAACAAATCTGTTAATCGACAACTATTTATTTGTAAAATATTCAAGTTTTTCTGAATGCAAGAATTGCTGCAAACACTCAAAATTGCATTTCCCGCAATAAACATTTATCATTTAATATTTACTCAAAAATATGTCTAAACTATTTTTATTTTGCAAAATAATGGTTACTTTTTTAATTATGTTTGACACATCATGTGCCGAATTAATAACATTAATATAAGTTGTATGTTCCAAAGCATTTAAAATAATGTTTTATTTTTGATACCAGAGATTTAAGTGAAGAACATTTTATTTTTCATCCGATTAATCAATAACCTGAATGTTGCTATTAGCATTGGGAGAGTGCATTTCATAATTGAAGGATAATGGGCCAATAAGATTTAATTTTCAAAAAGTTACTGAGCATATTAGGCTTTTTTGAAATACAATTTCTGTATTGTTACTTTAGGATATCATTTTCAAAGACTGAAAAATCTGATGGGAAAATAAACCCTTTTTATATCGTAAGTTAAGATTTTGTGTCTTTGAACATTCAACTCGTTCACTGCTTCGGTTACATTATATTTTCTCTGGCATAGTAATGAAAGTGCTAAACACAAAAGCTTTTAAAGTGTATAAACACAATTTTACAATTACATTTTAAGTACATTGTGACCATCAAGGGAAAAAAACCTATTCAAGAATGTAGTTATTCTTTATTTTTTAAATTATATTTGAATAGTACATTAAATAGTTATTTAAAGAACATTTTCTAAATACATCAATTTATAATGCATTGTCGCATTCATTTGAAAAATAAATCTCTTTTTTTAACTATGAATGAAAACTATTTCGAACATTATAAAATATATATGAACTATAATGTTCATCCTCCCAAATATAATTTATTTACATGTGAGTGATGAAATTCTGCAGGAAATAAATTGTCAGTGGGCCACAAATGGTCCCCACACCGTAGTTTGTTCACCCCTTAACTCCCAATTCTCTGGTCAAACAATGATTCAAAACTTAATGTACTGAACCCCAATCGATTAGTGACTAGTTAATTTAAAAAAAACGAGAAATAATAATGATAATGTTCATTGAATATGCTAAGTAATTGGATTTTATGATATTCGAAGTCCAGGGTGCTGTTATTGCTCTTTTTGCTTTAACGAGGCGAGGTGATGAATCATTTTCTTGTTAAGGTAATTATCATCCGTCTGACGATCACAGCTAATCCGTTACGCTAACGACCACCACTTTGCACGAGTTAGACGAGCACATGCATCGAGAGCGTTTAATCCTCCCAACGAGCAATAGAAATATATTAATTCTATAAGGTCGACGATGACAACGACGGCGGAGCCATTGAGCATTCGATCGATCTGACGGATACTAATGCTGACGCAGTGATTGATAAACCGCTGTTGACAAGCGAGCCGAGAAAACCCTCCACTGTTATTGGCTGAAATGTCAGTCACGGCTGCCAACGTCGTGTCTTATTTCCTCAGGCACGGGTAAAGTGGCGCGAGGCGGCTCGGGCTCGTTTACACGCTTCAACCTGACTTTCTTCGCATGCCCGCCGCCAAAAGGAATCCTTGGTGACCTTTTTGAGGACAGATGTGCGACATGGTCGCTTTCAAGATGTCGGTTTGTAAGGTCAGGATTCTTTGTGTAAGTATCAACTAGGGCTGTAACTAACGATGAATCGGGCGAATAGTTTTTCCAAACTATCGGTATATACAATTTTAAAAAAAACACACAATTTTAATTTCCTCCCCTGTTTAGATTTCGAAGTTTTGGATGGATAGAAAATTAGCCCACAAAACAACTGGATAATCTATAATAAAAAAACAATACTGTCATGATGACTGATTACATTCACCTGTGCCCGCTGGCTACCTGATTGGTTCCTTGTCCTACTTAAGCTGAGTCCTTTCCCTCGCCTGTTGTCCGTCCGTCAGTGAACCTCCGTTTTCGTAAGGCAAGCATTTTTGACTCTGACTCCCATCGGTCCAGTTTTTTCACCCGTTTTCCACGTGTCCGTTCCTGATTTCCCCGTTTGCCTCCGGCTACGACCCGTTTTTGACCTCAACCACGTTGTGATCTCCCGTCCCGGCTAACGACTCTTTTTTTTGATCGCGACCACGTTCTGCTCTCCCGTCCCAGCTAACAACCTGTTTTTCCGTCTACTACGCTACGACCTCCCGCTCCGGAAGATCCCTTTCCGCATCCGGAACACGTTCCGATTCTGTGAGCGGCTTAATTCCCGGGTCCAATTAGCACTGAATAAATGAATGAATGAATGAATGAATGAAAACGTTTATTTCGAACATTAAACTGGATCGTGGGCGCTGCCTTTCCTCTAAACCTCAATAAACTTGTGATTAACGTTACGCGTCTGGGTTCTACTACCGTTCTGGTTGTGACAAATACATGACCCCACAACTGTGCCGCGGACGCGGTAACCACTCAGCTTGTGTGCGGCCTATCATTGTTAAAATGTGAAAAAAAAAATAGAATTTAGTTTTGGGGAATAAAAGTGTTTTTGGAAATACTTTTTCCACTTAACAATGACAACATTCAACGTTAACAACTTCAGGATACAGACGCTTCCCGCTTTACGTACTTTGGAATTACGGATTCTGGCAGATACGATCAATTTTTTTCGGGATGTCGAAAAATGTCCAAACATTGCTGTAATTTGAATTTTTCCGAGTAGAGCACAGTACTGTAGTGCTTCTTTCCGCTGTGTGGCCCTGTGAGAGCTCACCCAGCAGCCACACCGAAGAAGAAATCTGGCTTCTACTTCCTGGTTCCTGTGTAATCATAACAACGTGTACTGTATCGTTAGCGCGCTAAGAACTTTGTATTGTTTAATATCTCGTGCATCCATTCAATATGGTTGGTGTAAAGAGTACGGGAGAGGTGAGCCGTTTCTTCTGATACGAAAGTTGAATAAGAATAAGTTTGAGAAAATGGTCGGTACGCTTATTTTTGGGCACTATTTACCACGGAGGAGGACCTCTGGAGTCCCAAGTCCCAAAAGTAAATAAAACCTCACTTTATTTATCTTTATAGAGCATATTATTTTATCCATCCATCCATCCATCCATTATCTACACCGCTTATCCTCAGTAAGGGCCGCAGGGGTGCTGGGGCCCATCCCAGCTATCTTCGACACACCTAGGGACAATTTGGACCGGCCAATTAACCTGACATGCATGTTTTTGGAAAATGGGACTAAACCGGAGTGCCCGGAGGAAACCCTCGCAAGCATGGGGAGAACATGCAAACTCCACACAGGAGGTTCGATCTCTTGACCTCAGAACTGTGCCGCACACGCGTTAACGACTGCGCCGCCGTGTTTCCCCATATTATTTTATCAAATGTTTATTTTTTAGTACAAAACAATACAGGTTATTTATACAAGCCTCAAACATACTTATATAAACCTTGAACATACAAAATATAGCACTGGAGAAACTTACGAACGAATTCAACTTACAAACAAATTCAACTTACGAACGTTCGCCCGGAACCTAACTTGTTTGTAGGTCGGGCAGCCTGAACTTATCACGGAAGCGGTTTGATCTGTATACTAAATGAATTAGCTATAAGTGACATAAAACAATCACACATGCTAACATAATCATCCCAAAAAACACTAAAGCACAGAACCTATTGATGCAGCTATATAAAATTATATATTATACTTCATTCTCCTTCATTGTTTGATAGTGTTTTTAGTTCAGGGTAGTTCGGAAAGTGGGTTGTTCCAAGCTTATACGCCACAGTTTTTCAAAACCTTGCCCTAGTATCAAAACTGTGCAAAAACGCTTCAAAAGTGAGCTCCATCGGGGAGGCCGCCATTGAAGAGCACCAGTTAAAATACGAGGTCCCGTTCAGAGGGCAACAGATAAACGTTTGATGGATTGACCAATAGCGTTGCCACCGTGGCCTTCATAAGCGCATAATGGGCTATTCAGAGCGCCCTTCAGATTGCCTGCCAGGATAAGGTAACGTAATGAATGGACTCGAGCAAGGCGGAATACGGGCGCCTTTAATAAACTTAATAAAGAGTTGAATGTGGGCAGAGGAAAATCAAGAGCAATACAGACTGAAATTGTGTAGAAATATCCAGATGCATAGACAATTTTTCTTTTAGTAAGACGATTTTGAACAAGTTTGAGTCACTCCAAAATGCATGGATAAAAAGTCTGCTAAAATGTGTTACTAGTTTATGAAATATGTTTTGGAAAGTTGAATATTTTTGATTAAAAAAAAGATGTTCTATTCTATCATGAGGTTTGATATTTCATAACTTTACTAAAAAAAAGCATTGGTAATGTAAATTTTCTTTTTAATAACATAAATTCTGTAACTGTCAGGACCAGAACGGAAACAGGACACATTTGTGTTACGTTCCTCACAAGTTTCATAAAAGGAAAGAGGAAGGGCTGCGCCCACGATCCGGTGTTCCCTAGGCGCGGATGGCAAGTCGCTCTCGTACTCGGATTGTGATCGGAACACGGAAGTAGATCTTCCGTAGCGAGTGATGGACGGAAAAATAGGCCGATAGCCGGTACAGGTGAGCAAAAACATGGTCGGGACCATAAACGGTTCGTAAGCCGGGACGGGAGAGCAGACGTGGTCGGGATTAAATACAGGTCGTAAATCGGGACGGGAGAGCAGATGTGGTCAGGATCAAAACGGGTCGTAGCCGGAGACGAACGGGACGTATTTACTTTTAATTTATTTATGTAATTTTTTTCATTTATATTATATGTATTTTTTTGCTGCATTTTCCCAGTTTTTTTATGGTTAAGATTTAGCATTGGTTTTGGAGTGTATTTTTTAAGTAATTGATTTTAATTGTAGTTTTAACCCTTGTTTGACATTTAAAAGAATTTAAAAATATATACACTTCCGCTAGGAATAATAGTTATGACAATATCAATACTTAGTTTAATTATTTGTGTTATATTTTTGTATTTTCAAGATTATTGTTTCAAATGTTTTATTAATTTGGTTGAATACTCATATCCTTACTGCTATTTCGAAAATGCATATGTTATTTTTGGGATTTTTGTCCTTTTTTCATTGTGAATACCTCATTTATCCGAAAAATAGCAAAAAAGGAGTTAAGTTAGATTGGAACAGCAGCAATGATGATGTTAATTTGACATATTAAGTTTTAATTCTTTATAGATATTGGAAAAATTCCCCAAAAAGTTTTAAAAAAGAGAAACGTGATATTGGGTAAAGTCATTCTGTATTTCGTTGATTTATATTCGTCCGCACCGTAGAAAATCAAGCAAAGCGTTGCCAAATTCTTCAACATCTAGTCAACAAAGAACTTTTCAAGTTATATTTCACACATTACTCCCTGCTCCGAGCCCACTCGGCAGGAGACATATTTTGTTTCCGCAAATGACGCAAGCTGTTGCAAAGTTCAATCCGACATGCCGCTTCCGATTGACAGCTTTGTCTTTATGCTTTTTTGGCTATCAGGAGCCAGCACGGTGCAATAGTCAGAGCCGATTAAGATTGAAGCCGCCTGCAGAAAGGGAATGGCTGCCGGCGCCTTGTGTACTCTTAATGATTTGCATTGCCATTAATAGTCATTTGCGGCTGCCTACTGTAGGAAGGAGACGTGTAATCCCCTTCCCATGTGTGAATTTGTGAAGAAGGGTGATGTCCTGGATGTGTGATCTTTAAATGAGTGCCACCTGAGGCCTGGCACAGAGTGACTGCCACGTTGGGGTGAAAGTGTGAGCGGTAGGAGGGAGGGTAGGGTGATAACGGCGCGTCGAATCCGATGTCGCCGTCGGGGATAGGTGCGCGGGGAGGCGGAGAAGGCCGGTGGGGGGAGCCCCGACTGGATCCGTGCGGAGGTGGGCGCAAGGGATGTTTTTTGGGGAAGGTTTGAGGGGTTGCCTTGAATTCATTAGCTTTACAGATGTCATTTGGTTTAGCTAATCCAGAAAAAAAGGGTTTGATGCTATATTTTTGGTATGGTAACATTTTTGACTCTCTGTTGTAGGTTTTAGTATGGAAATATCATTTTTGGTGTCAATTGTACTTATTTTAGCAGTTGACCAGCTCTACACCCTCTGTAGGGTCGTTAAGTGTGCATGGGAGTTTTCCCATCAGGTCTACATGTATTTTGTAGACTTGGAAAAGGCATTCAACTGTGTTCCTTGGGGATCCCTGTGGAGGATGCTTTAGGAGTATGGGGTACCGGACAGTCTTATCTGGGCTATACGGTCCCCGTATGATCGGTGCCAGAGTTTGGTCCACATAACTGAAATTAAGTCAAATTTGTACTGCCCGTTTGTCACCGAATATGTTCATAACTATTAAGGACTGCATTTCTAGGTGCAGCGCTTGGGTTGAAGGGGTCCAGTATGATGACATCAGCATTTAATATCTGCTTCTTGCAGATGATGTGGTGCAACAGCTTGCGTCATTTGCGGAAACAAAATATGTCTCCTGCCGAGTGGGCTCGGAGCTCTAACTAGAGTGATTTACAGCAGAGTGTGAAGTGGCAGGGATGAAGATCAGTACCTCCAAGTCCGAGACCACGGTGCTCGGCCAGAACAGGGTGGCATGCTATTTCGGGATTGGGGATAACTATTCCCCAAGTGGAGGAGTTCAAGTATCTCAGGCTCTTGTTCACTAGCAAGAATAGGAAGGAACTGGAGATCGCCAGATGGATCGGTGCAGTTTTGGCCGTCATGCGGACATTGTACCAGTCCCTTGTGGTGAAAAAGGAGTTAAGCCAAAAGGCAAAGCTCTTGATTTACCGGTTGATTTGCGTTTCTACCATCAACTGTGGGTCAAGGTTTTATCTCATCACCACTCTATTTTTAATCACTGAACCATGTTAGAGAATCACTTTCTGTTTAGTCCATTCTCTAACATTTATATATTGTACTGTGATTAAAATAATATTGATAATGATAAAAGACCTATTGCCTTTCTGTACGCAATCTATGACCCTAGTGGCCTGGTGGTTAGGATTCTGCGCTCTCACACTCACTATCTGGGCTTGATCCCTGTTGCCACCATTGTTATGGATAGCTATACTTTAAATGTCATTCATGTACACAGGTATACATAATGACATGTTGATAAATCTGACCCTCACAGTTTCCGTAAATATATAAATACAAGTATGTTGTAATGACACGGAGTAATACGGAAAAGGAACCGACAAAAAAAGATACTATGCAATCGTGGTCAGCGATAATTGCACAAATCTGTGAATGTACAACGGCACGCATTTCCAATTTTATTCGTATGTAAGGCTTATCAGATTATCATGGGGCACTTTCCAAATATTGACTTGTTTTGGTAAGTCTAGAGGTATCACTGTATTTTAGAGCTCACAATCACTTTGTGGTAGAAACAAGCGACCACACACCTCCCAATTTGAAAATATGTTTTCAATCTCGTTTGACTGATAGCAACCCCGTACCGTCTGAACGATTGGCCACCCTCGTGGATCCCCCTGCCGAGCGCGTGAGGTTAATATTCTCTCTCAATGTCATTAGCGCTGATGGAGGTGCAGAGAGTGCAGTGAATCAGACGGGATCCTGTCAAAGCACGCTCGCCCACCAACACACATACATGCCAGGGCCGGAACAAATCAGAGGCGGCGCAGTTGGGTCAACACTACCTGGCCTCGGGTTCCTCCAATCCCTGTCTTAATAACAACCCCGGGATCAAGCCTGGCCCTGGGATAAGAACTTGACAGACATTCTTGTCAGGTTCAACCTCATAAGCCTTACTTGAACCCGAGTCGACCCTGGGAGCTCAAAGGATGACGCGGCAGAGGGAAAGGGGGAGGGGCTAGGTAGAAGCTCGTGTTCAGGGTTCGAAAGCAAAATATTTTGATATTTCGTTTCAGAGCCACACTATACATTTTAAAACAAAATTTAACAAAACCACCAAACCCACTCCACAGACAAAAGCCAATTATTCGACTCATGTCGTTTTCACTATGTGACGTTTGATGATTTCATCAAATCTATGAAAACATAACGCCAGAGCCCGTGTCCCATATCAACAAATATTCCACTTAAACTTTGTCTCACTCCTGCAGTTACTTAAGATCATTGGCTTATTTTTTTTTTAAATAATGGTTTCAAAACAAGGTGCGAGCAGAGTTAGTTTATGAAATGTAACAAATACTGCAAATGAAAAGCATACAGATGTTTTTTTCCTTCAGCACAGAGGGCGTTGGGTGAAAGAAAGAGGTTAGAGGGCCGACATGTGCAGACATCTGCCCGCCCGCACCGCAAATCCAACAAATTGCTCTGGGTGCTTAGTAGGTGTTTTCTGGTGTTTACATTTTTTTCTATGGGTTTTCCTTGTAAAGTGTCTCAACAGTTAACATGGATTGTTTAATGAGCTTCCATAGAGACGTACTGGTGTAACATTGAGACGGTAAACTGTAGTGCCCGATAGATTATGAACCGAACCACACATAGCTTCAAATATGCATATTCTATAAATGTAGCGCTGTAAAGAGGGTTACCTTGGCCCTCATTCTACTCCGAGCCAGATATACTCGTGAAAAAAGCCACATTTGACTCATGAGCCGCACGATCTGGACCCCTGCTCTAGCCTCTGGAGGGCAGCTGATTAAAAGCTGCATGCATGAATTAAAGGACGAAACAACTTTGTTTTTGTACAAGCTGCACTGGATTTTACGCCGAAGGTTTAAACATCCATAAAAATGTACTCATTTGATCCATTTATTATGTTAAAATAAATCAGCAGGGGAATATCTAGTACGGGAAAAAAACATTGTACCGTGAATACGACTGTGTCCACAGCTTTCAATCTCAACTAGCGCATCAGTCAATATTAATTAAAACGGTATAACATAAACACACAAGTGCAACAAAAATCACAAGATATAAATGCCTGAAGTCTTTCAAAAAAAATTGTCGTCTGATAATAATTTAGGAGTGGGGCTAACCAGATACTTTAGCTTTTCTCGCCGGCAAAACATTCGATACGGAAGTCTGTGTTCGATCCAAGACACGTGGAAACGATTGTATCGGGGGATGTGTTGTTGCTGTCCGAATGATAAACGCCTTCCTCTGTCGGTGAATCTATTCTCCGATGGCGTTTCAGTCGGCAAGCTAGTCGATGCGGAGTAAATAAACGCTCGTGTGGGCAGGAGAGAAGCTCAGTCATTGACAGTGGGTCAACATCGCCTCTGCTGGTTGTAGTCAAGAACTGCTAGCCGTTTTGATGCGATTGCTATACATTAACCATAATAGCTAAATTCATACATAGCAGTAATTAAGGCATTGCTTTAAAAAGTAGTAGTTCCGAAAAAGAAACAAGGGTCGCAAATACCAAATTTCAATGTATCTGACGTGGTGCCCGCAGGCACCATGTAACCCCTAAACAACACCCGAGTAGCCTGCAAACTGGTTCTGAAAATAGCTCACCCATGATGGGATTTTCTACGACATTTTGTTTCCAATTGGCATGACGTTTTAATAGTTGACTAAGCCTATCTTACCCATACTTTTAATA
This sequence comes from Urocampus carinirostris, assembly GCF_059441175.1. Taxonomy (NCBI): domain Eukaryota; kingdom Metazoa; phylum Chordata; class Actinopteri; order Syngnathiformes; family Syngnathidae; genus Urocampus; species Urocampus carinirostris. The sequence continues at coordinate 29,207,149 of NC_142361.1, forward strand.
AATACAACCTGCTAATAGCATACCAATAATCTTTTAACATTATGATAACATGTGTATACTAAAAAGGTAGCCATTTCCGCTAATCAGTAACAAAGAGTAGCTCTTAAATTAAAAAATGGATTATATTGTTAGTTTCGCATAATTTGAAGATTTATGAGTGTATATATAGACATGGTACGTGGATATTTTCATTTATGAGTGGAATCAGTATTTAGTATCAGTATCAAATATTGTGATGACATAACACTTGAGTATTGTATTGGATTGATTAAAACAAAATGATAAAAAGTTATATTTTTGTGAATTACACAGGATTTTAAGGACATCGTCATTTTTTGATTAATAAGTGTATGTTTAAAAGTATTACTCCTTTTAGAAGGGAAAGGGATGGAATATTCATGCATTAGACATATCGATATCTTGTATGTGTATTAAGGATTATGACTACATAACAATTGTATTAGAAAGTGACAACGCCGCTTCATAATAAAACAAAATAGTTCCCCCCTTGAAAATACTTCATTTAAGAAGGAATAGTATGAGACTGTACTAATATTGATGAAACAAAAAATCAGTGTCTGAAACTCATGACAAAAGTTACCGGACAACTCTGAAAAGTTGCCTGCCCAGCCATAAAGTTGCCTGCCACATTTTTCACAACTTGAAACACAATAAGACGACAAATCGCAAAAAAAAAACAAAAAACATTGTTGCGAAGTATTAAGGAATGACAATCAGAATATTTAACATAACAACACTTAAAAAATAAGTTTATTATAAATCTACTCATCTTCATCGTCTGCTACAAGCCACGTGAACTCCTTATTCCACAATGCTTTTAATGTACGTTTACGTTTTGTAGCTTCATAAATTGTGTTAGCTTCTTTTGAATCTTTCTTCTGGGGCTGAGGTTTTGGCTTTATTCCTAAGCACATATCCATTTTTCTGTGTTCTCTGCATCTACTTTGGAAAATGATAGGCAAATGCATGACCTTTACCTTACGCTGGGGAAAGTCTGGAAGCACGAAGTTATTCGATGCAGGGTTCTGATTGGCTGCCGAGTATGCAAATTCCCAAACGAACCGAAATTCCGAAATTTCCAAAGCGAACGAATATTTTGAAATTGGAATAAAGCGAACGTTCAATAGCTGGGAAGTTTCCCCTGCAACTCTACTGAGGATCAGCGGTGCAGATAATGGATGGATAAATATTTCAATTTAATATCCTTAACATTTACAGCAATGAAGATGTGAAAGAAGGGAAAGTACAGGAATAATGTCGATACGAGTAACCAAAAATAACCCAAATTTATCAATATTTATAGTTGGGCATAAGTGGAGGGAATCATTTTAGACAAAACAATTAGAACAATCAGCTTTCACTACGAAAGCACTAAAGCCCTAAACTGTTTACCTACTGAACTATAGGTAGCGTGAAACTGTGTCCATTTCAAACATAAACTCAAAGACTTTTCAATCAGGCGTCAGATATGTGAACACCTGTAGCCTGTGCAATATTGCTGTTTTATAATATTGTGTATTTTATGTATGTGTTTTTCTGTAAAAGCCCTTCTGGGTACAGACATTGAGAATTACCTTTGGCTAAAATGTTATAGTATGTTCAGGGTTGGGTAGGGTTACTTTAACTTGATTACTTTCAATTACTTTTGGATTACTCCAATACTAAATATGCTAATAAAAGACAAAAGAAACTAAATATGAATACAATTATGACTCACAACACGTGGTAAGCTTTCTCTCCTGGCTTTGATCTCCGGCAAAACTAACATAAAATGCGACAGAAACAGAATTAAAATAAATCCAAACAGCTTGCCAACATCATTTTTTGCCGTTCCATGTGTTCCGTTACTCCCCAAGCCTGCACAAAATTTAGTCATTTTATTCATATTTAGTGTATTTTGTCTTTTATTAGCATATTTGGTGTTGGAGTAATCCTAAAGTAATTGAAAGTAATCAAGTTAAAGTAACCCTACCCAACCCTGAGTATGTGACATGAGTTTTTGGAGCATACTTGTCCCTTTTCAAATCAACACAACAAATTGGTAACTTTCAAACAAAAGTTTAAACATCAAAATATTGTAACGCAACCTCAACAGATTGACCATAAGGGACAGTCAAAGTTCTCCGCCCAATGTTAACGATACAAGTTCAACAAATGTTTTCCTTCGTGCACAGTCCGTTCACATGACATCACTTCTTAATTTTGCCGCTTCGGGCCTGGAAAACCACCCCAGTAATATCCCGCCCTGCAAAGTCATCTCCATCAGCCTAGCCCGATTGCGTTACCTTCACACAAATCAGACTTCAATGAAAGAAAATGGTCTCATGCTCAGCTCTAATAACCTCCCCCAAAGCACACAATAAGAAACCGCGGAAGGACCGTCATTAGAGCGTTCGGCCCCGCCGCCTGTCAACAATTTCCTTCAGATGAGGAGGGGGATGCAGGAAGGCGAGCATCCCGCATTATATCAGAGTGAGTTCAACTGTCAAGTGGCGGCCATTTGTATGCCTCAGCATCCACCTAATAGCAAATAATCACTAGCCGCGCGCCGGGTTCGAGGCGAATGATCGATGCTGTCTTCGAGTCTGATGGATGACCCCGCTGCGGTCGTGGCCGGCGCAGCGTTCAAACCGCCGCTGCTGTCAAAATGCTGTCAGAAGGATGTGAAGCGCGCAAAAAAGGGAGGGGGATTGTACACCATTTGACATGAAGACACTTGCAAGAAGGGGATGATGGACAAAGTTGAGGAAACATGGTTACATTTAATCTCCACATCTCTTAATTTGGGTGGTTATTTAGACCAAGGTATCGGCACAGGTAACGATACCTATTGGGTCCCGCAACACCTGTTGTCTAATGGTTGTTTTATTATTAGAAATTAGAAATCAGAAGAATATTAAGTCTTTAATGTAATGCAAATTTATAAAGATATACCATATTTTTTCAAGTAGAACGCATACCCCTAAACTTGATTAAAAATCCGTAAAAGGTTTTGTTTGCGGTTGGGTGCAATGGGATTTGAACCCGGGTCGCGGTGGTAAGAGCGGCAAATAAAGATGACATTCAAAAAGGCATTCGATTATTTAATAATCACATTTTTTTTTATGATACCAACAAAGCATTGAGAATGTATTTCTTGACTCTTCTTCAAAGTCCAATTATCATCAGATACACCATTTGTTTCCCTTGAGCTTTTACACAGTACGCTTACTGTATTTTACGGACTATAAATTGCAATTTTTTTTTCATAGTTTGTTCGGTCAAGCGACTCATATTCCGGTGAGACTTATATGTAAAATTATTAGCACATTATTATATTATTGAGTTTTACTTTTTTCTCACCAATATATCATTTTTCCTGTTATTTACACACTAAACCCCAAAAGAATGCTCTTGGCGCCCTATTTCAACCTGGACCGCAATGTGGAAGCTGAAGGACCTTTTGGGAGTTGTTTACCAAAGTCATAACAGGACTAGGTAAAACCAAGTGAAATAAAATTAAAGCTACATTTTATTTAATTTCAGCTCCTGTAATTACGGGTTACTCTTTGGATTGTTATGACATCACGGTTCGACTTTTCTCCCCGGGTAAGATTCGAGTGCGTATTCTGACATGTTGTGATTCATTAAGCTGCATTACACATCACGCGGGTTGAGGTTGTCATAACCCGACAGGACGAGGCGAGTGATTGGCCGACTGATCTGGCCCAGGAAGGAGACCACCCTGCGTGTCCCCGCCCCTTCACCACGTTCCCATTAAAATAAGCAGCATCTCCATCTTTGATCTCTTCGCTCATTGACACAAATCCTTTCCAGCTCAGCTGTTCCACAAAGGTAGTTAGCGTTAAAAACATTAAAATTTCCCCCACCTTTCTTTTGTTTTGTTATTTTAAAGGTTGTGTGCGCCGTTTGAGGTGTGCTTAAAAAGTTCAAGTTATATATTTTCTCTGTTAAGTCCACTGGACCTATAGCTTACTTTTTGCAAAGCTGTTCGGGGCGGATCACATTAGGAAGGAGATATGAGTGCTGGAGAGCGATGTGATGCTAACACCTGCGGTTTCTTTTTAAAATTTATATTTATCAGTGTGGGCAGCACGGCGTCGCAGTGGTTAGCGCATGTGCGGCACAGTTCAAAGGTCTTGGGAACCTCCTGTGTGGGTTCAAATCCAGCTACCGGAGTTTGTATGTTCTCCCTGTGCTTGCGTGGGTTTCCTCCGGGCACTCCGGTTTCCTCCCACATTCTAAAGACATGCATTTCAGGTGGATTGGCCAGTCCAAATTGTCCCTACGTGTGAATGAGCGAGTTGTCTGTCCCTGTGTGCCCTGCGATTGGCTGGCAACCAGTTCAAGGTGTCCCCTGCCCACTGCCCGATGATTGCTGGGATGGGCTCCAGCACCCCCGCGACCCTACTGAGGATAAGCGGTGCAGCTAATGAGATGAGATGAGATTTATCAGTGTAGCACGAAAATGGTGAATGTAAGAATAGGTCTGCTTCGAATACAGTCCAATCACCAACCCAAACCCCTAAACAAGATGAAAACGGTGTTATTTACGAGCTTCTAAAAAATACATATGAATGAGCTGACTGATGCTGTGAACATAACTTTAAGCCAGGCAGAAACAAAGTTCCAAATTTTGTATAGCTCCTTCAAAGGATGTGGGACGAATACGTCTAAATCTTCCTAAATAATATTTAAAATAATTTGGAAAATACAATTACATTTGAACATGATTATCATTAATTTAATGTGATTTTTAACAGTGTAATTTGCTATAAGGTGGATGCTTTGGCATAAAAATGGCTGCCACTCGACAGTTGAACTCACTCTGATAAAATGCGGAATGCTCCCCTTCCTTGTCTTAGGATTTAATGGTAAAAATGCCAGGCCTTTTGGGGGTAAAAAGTACATGTTCATGTACTTTTATATTATTATTTAGTATCAGTTTCAAACTTCAAACGATTGAGCATTGTTTAAAGTGGATACAAGATTATGGCCCTCTTAAGAATTCACTATTTTACAAGAATGAAAACCTGAGAGATTATGGGGCGGCAGTGGCTCAGGAGGTGGAGCGCTCGTCTTGGGATCAAGAGATCGCAGTTTCAATCCTGGCTCCTCCGTGTTACATGTCGAAGTGTCCTTGGGTAAGACACTGAACCCCTAATACCCCCAATAAGAGGGTTAGCGCCTCACATGGCTGCACGGCCGCTATTGGGAAATGTGGAGCACATTGTAAAGCGCTTTGGGAAGTCTTGACTTGAAAAGTGCTATATAAATGCAAATCATTTCATTTCATTTTATCATGATTATATTATTATTTGTAAAAGTATGTTCTACAGTTTAAGTATATAAGTTATAATTTTATAAAAACCTCAAGTTTAAATATTGCAAGAAAACAGTCACAGTGTGGAAAGAATATTTTTGTAAAATTATGAATACATAATCAAAAACTACAAGTCACGCCCTAGGCTAATTATGAATGAACATAAAATGAGTGTAGTCAAACAAAGAAACAAACGAAGAGTGTTATTTTCAGAATCTAAAATATTGCATTAATGAAGAAATGTTATCCAAATTAAAAAACATTAATATGGAAATAATGTTAATGAGACTAAAAAAAATGTCAACAATGTTAGAAAAATATAATTTCGAAATGACAACAGATAAAAAGTAGGGATACATTAACAAGTTGCACATTAGCAATAATGAATGCATGTACTAATTAGCCCCAAGGCTAACTCGAAGAAGACAAATATACTAATGTTTACTCTTTTTACTCTTAACCAAGGCTAAATATGTTTTCTGTAGAACCACAGTTCCAAAAATATCTCAATGTTGATGGGTCATTGTGATTTTCTGCATGACAAAAACAAGTCTAAACAGCGCAACTTTAGACATTCGCTAGTTCTTCCCGTCATCACAATCGTCTTGACGGAATGAAATCCGATCGCGGAGCTACAGTAAGGCCATTGCAAGATTTCACCTAGACTAAGTATAGACTTCATGATTGACATTTAGGCGGAGCAAAAGGCAAGATAAAGCTTCAAAGTTATTGATGTGACCTTTAAGATAGTTCCTTTGGTTGTTGTATTGTCTTCCTCCGCCTGACAGGCGACGAGACAATAGAACATGTCGAGTTTGAAAGGCGACGCCATCGTTTCAATTTAAATGTTACATTTCCCCGCCACGTCTCTGCCGACACATAATTGGCACGCGGCGCCAGGGTTAAGAGAGCTCGTGTTTATCGTTCGGGACGAGACGCTTGAAGACGCTCAAAGACGCAGACGGATATGTCGCTTTGATGACCTGACAGTCAAATAAATGTAAAGGGAGGAAAGGGGAGGAGGAGGAGGAGAAAAACATAGCCGTAAATCAACCGTCATGCTGTCAGTTGGGCTTTTTGTCAAAAAGTTGCACATAAACATGCGTGATTAGAAAAAGCAAATGAGCTGTAGGCTGGAATCAATGTCCTCTTGTGCTTGCGAGCTGCTTTGATCAGAGTCGACAACGTTCGGATACACGAGATGGAGATGGAGAGTTATGTTTTGATTGCATCAACAAGCTTGCGCGTTGTGCATTTTGTCTGTTGGCCATCATTGAGAGAAATTGATAGAAAAATTGATTTATGGGACGGCGGCACGGCAGGTAAGTGCTTAGCGCGCCAGCGGCGCAGTTCTGAAGTCTCATCTCTTTAGCTGCATCGCTTATCCTCAGTAAGGTCGCGGGGGTGCTGGAGCCCATCCCAGCAATCTTCGGGCAGTGGGCAGGGGACACCCTGAACTGGTTGCCAGCCATTCGCAGGGCACACAGGGACAGACAACTCGCTTGCTCATTCACACCTAGGGACAATTTGGACAGACCAATCCACCTGAAATGCATGTCTTTGAAATGTGGGAGGAAACCGGAGAGCCCGGAGGAAACCCATGCAAGCACGGGGAGAACATACAAACTCCGCACAGGAAGTCCGGTAGCTGAATTTGAACCCACACAGGAGGTTCCCAAGACCTTAGAACTGTGCCGCAGTTCTTAAGTCGAGGGTTAAAATCCAGCTACCAGCCTTGCTGTGCGGAATTTGTATGTTCTCCCCGGTGCTTGCTTGGGTTTCCTTCCAGCACTCCGGTTTCCTCCCACATTCCGAAAAACATGCATGTCAGGTTAATTGGCCGGTCCAAATTCTCCCTAGGTGTGAATGAGCGAGTGAGTTGTCTATGTGTGCCCTGCAACTGGCTGCCAACCAGTTCAAGGTGTCCCCTGGCCACTGCTCAAAGATAACTGGGAAGGGCAAACTTGCCCCCCAAAAATAAAAACATACAAACCTGTAAGTTACAAAATAAAGCATTGGCAAACATTTTTGAAAAGTTGAAAAAACAGAATTCTACCAGAGTAAATAGTCATCTATTGTGGAAGTAATTTCTTCACTTCCAAGTGTTCTCTAACATGTAGCGTTCAATTGTGCAATATTTTCTACTCTGTATTGAGTTAATCTTACGCTGCATCTCCAATGGCAAATTTAGAATTACTCTATTTAGTTCGGTTATAACGCACATTGTTTTCTAACCTGAAACAGAACTTAAAGTTTGGGTTCGCTTTGTAAGCGAGGTTTTACCATAATTGTGCAGTGAAAAATATCACTGATTACAGCCGCAAAACATTAGTTGTTCGAATGATTAAATATGGGTCGCCGTGATGAGAGAGCCAAATCCTAAACATTTGACTACCAGTAATATAGATAACAATGCTTACTTTAAGCTAAGAAAAAGTGAAACAAAATTTTAAACCGATTTTTAATCAAAAATTAGAAGTGCATATTATACACGAGTTATCCAAGAATAAAGTACCTTAAAACCAACTGACACATTGATACAATTAGCTTAAATGAACACTGTAATGTTCACTGTTCGGCACGATTCAAATAATCTCTTTATTACTATTCGCTGCCCTTTGAACTTCAGCATTCTCCTGACAAGACAGTTCAAAGGCAGGTATGTGTCAACCTGCTGTTAAGAAGTGAGTCAGTCCCTTGAGGGGGAGGGGTGCCGAACCCTCTTTCCTCCCCCGCCGACCCATTACCTTTGCCGAGTGAGGCTCATTAAATAAGGCAAGTTGAGTCAAATCTCTGAGTAATTCAGCAGAGGTGATCCGCTGTCAACATCGTTAACCGTCATCCCTCCAACTCGCTCGGCTATTTATGAAGTGTTCTTTCTTGTGTAATGATCCAAATCTCTTCTCTAAATCGGACCCTCTTCAAAGGGCCCCCGGAGGACTTGCCACCCAGGCTGCCGGCAGATTTGCCAAAGGGAAAGTTAGCCTTGTTGCTAACTCTGGGTCGGTTTTTCCGCCCTTTTTTTGCACACTATTGTTTCCTGATAGCCGTCAGATCCCATGAGGCGATTGGTCAGGCCGGCTCCGTGGCTAATTACGGTGAGAGCTGGCCTGCTTATCATGCTAGATGTCGTAGTGTCCCATCTTGAAAGTGGGGATTCTTTGTGCCCGGACTATTAAGCGTCCCCCCTTCAGAGATCAGTGTCACGCTGCAACATGTCCTCCAAGCTTTTTCGTAAATGTAATCTTGCCCCAACAGGGTTCAGCAACGTGGTATCCGTAACCCCCTTAGAATATCTGAGTAGCCTACAGACCGGTTCTAAAAAAGGCTCACCATGGGTCACTGTGATTTTCTAAGAAATTTGGTCTCGAACTGGCATGATGCCTAAGTGGTTGACCCTACTTGTAATTGTACAATTGCCTGGACCAAGCATGAGACCAATATGGGATAGAAAACAGCATACGAAAAACAAAAATAATGGCCAACTATCTACAACCACAAACATCGCCATCAACCTTCAAGAGCCTGAACATGTCACCTCCAGCTGTAGCTCAGGAGGTAGAGCGCTCGTCTTGGGATCAAGAGATCGCAGTTCAAATCCCGGCTCCTCCGTGTTACATATCAAAGTGTCCTTGGGTAAGACACTGAACCCCTAATGCCCCCAATAAGCAGGTTAGCGCCTTACATGGCTGCACGGCCGCTACTGGGAAATCTGAAGCACACTGTAAAGCGCTTTGGGAAGTCTTGACTTGAAAAGCGCTATATAAATGCAGATCATTTCATTTCAAAGTTAAATATCATGGTAGGTAAACTATCAGAAGAGGGAACACAAGTATTATGATTTATTATCAGATAAATATTATTTTAGGTCAGGACTGTTCCGTCCATTTGCACTTTATTGTTGTCAATTGTTGTCTGCGGATGTTAGAGTTCTATGTCAAGTACATTTGAGAAATCGACAAAAAAAATTGACTTAGACTTTAAGAACCAGATATCCTGGCCATGATAGCTCGAACCACAGCCACACTTGCCAGCCATAAACCCATCTGGAGGGACAAGAACATAGCAGTGCAATTAAAGATCAGACTCATGCAAGCGCTGGTTACTTCCATTATCCTCTACGCATGCAAGACATGGACTCTCAGAGCAAAACTAGAAAATAAAATCCAGGCTATGGAGAAACAAAGCTACAGGAAACTTCTAGGCATCAGCTACATAGCTCAGGTACCATCAGATGGTACATTGGACCCTACAAGGAACTGTTGTCAACTGTGCAAAGACAAAATATTGTGGTGGTAATGTCACGTCACAAGATCATCAGGACTGGTCAAAATAATTCTCCAGGGCACTGTCCAAAAATTGCTGGGCCGGCAACATCACGGAATGCACACGTCCCAACTTTTCCACAACCCTTACACAAGCCAGGAGCCATCAGCAGTGGATAAAGCTGTCCAGACTTTCTCTGCGTTCTTAGTGGTGCCTGAACGACCCAGGGGCCGTGAACGGTGAATAACATAAAAATAACACGGTCACAACATAGTAACAACATACTGACAACAGAGTGATAACATGATTACTTATTATGAAATCCAAACTGGTAGCCCTAAGTGCTAATCGATAAAAAAAGTAGCTCTCTGCTTCAAAAATGTTTGTGACCCATGCCCTCAAACTTCTGCTATATCTTCAAACGCTGGACAAGAACACCCCACAAAAGATGAATAAGCAACATCAATTACCAAGGGGGGGTGACCTGAGGGATACCCCTTTCTCAAATCCAACAGCCCACACTTCACAGCAAATCACAGCAGATTAAAGTTGACACTGCTGGAGTGGAAACAGTGACCCCTCATAAGGCTAGCACCTCAAACTGGAGGGTGGCAACAAGTACACAGAGCCAAGCCGACACGGAAGTGGAGAAAACACATAATAGGTGCGAGTTTGTTTGAGGCTGAAACCAAATGGCTCAATTTGGCCACGTAGGCCATCTGAATACAGGAGGAACATTTGAGGAGACAAGCGCAATAAGGGTGGACAAAGCCGGATGTCCAGCAGATTTAGCCCTGAGTGGGACTGGACCTTCTCTTTGAACCAAAAGTGTCACTTCCCTCTCTAAAGACGCCTCCGGCCCCCTTTTAAGAAAAGACAAAAGGAAAAGTAAACATGCCTAAAGGTCACAAAGGGCCGAACAAGAGTTCACATCTAGCAGAAAGAGCCGGCAACAATTACTCAAGAAAGAGTAAAGAAATTTTGTAGGGCTGTCAGAGTTCATTTCCTCCAAAATTTCGGCAGTTCTGTGACAACAAAAGTGATCTGAAGTCATGAAATTGGATGAACACATTGAACACAGAATGTAAATCAAGGAAGTCTCGGTAGAAAAAGAAATTGAATTTAGAATAAATACATTTTTTGATATTACATGACATGAATCCATCAATCCAGTTTTTATCCATACATCCAAAAGTGTATCCATCCATCCAACAAATAGTTTATCCATCCATCCAATTGTTTGCCCATCCATCTATCCACTGTTTATCACCATATTTATAAATGACAATGATCCCATAAAAATAAAAAAACTAGTTAGAACTTTTATTGGGTAGAGAAAGAGAGAAGGAAAGAGTGAGAGAGCAAAAAAGAAGCAAAATTGAGAAAGACAGAAAAAAAGAAAGAAAAGAGAGAGAGAGAAAAGAAAAAGAGAAAGCAGAAAAAATGTCATGACTACTGATTAGCATCATCTGTGCTCATTTGGCGCCAGCCGCTGCGGGCTACCTGATTGGTTCCCTGTCTATTTTTAAACCCAGTCCTTTCACTCTCTGGTTGCCAGTCCGTCAGCGAACAGCTGTTGTACAAGGCAAGCATTTTTTACCCTGACTCCCGCGTGTCCCGTTTTTGCCCCCGTTTTTCCACCTGTCCGTTGCTGATCTCCCTGTTTGTCTTCGGCTATGACCCGTTTTTGATCCCGACCACATCTGCTCTCCCGTCCCGGCTTAAGACCCGTTTATGATCCCGACCACGTTTTTGCTCTCCTGTCCTATTGACCTGTTTTTCCGTCCTTGACACCGCCATCTCCCGCTACGGAAGATCCATTTACTATCAATAAACTTGTGGTAAACGCTACGCATTTGGGTCCTGATTCCGTTCTGTTCGTGACAAAAAGAGAGAAACACCAAAAGAAAATAAAGA